>NW_020175319.1:109453-158514 GCF_003031525.2 Neophocaena asiaeorientalis asiaeorientalis
TATATATGGGACTTTAGCAGGAGTTCTTTTTATAAATAACTTTCTTCATAAACACCCAGCTACCACCATCACAAAACCAAATCTGCAATGTGTAAGGTGTTAAGGCTGTAGCGTGCTTACCTTTGCTTCTCTAACTCTCTAAGTTGTGTGATATCAACTGATCAAACAAAAACATTATTCAGGAAAGAAAACTGCCACAAGCATAGAAACTCACAAGAGCTTCATCTCTAAATACAGCATGGGGTGTTTCTATGTTTCAGACTACAATATACTGAATTTTTTTTTTCGCTTATGACATTTCCCTTTATAAAAATGTATGGCACTTCTAGTAAAATTCTATTACAAGTTATTTCATTGGTCGTTTTATCCCACAAGGATTAACATTAGCCTTCCTTTTAAAAATAACACTTCTAACTTTTGTCAATTCTCCCAGTGCCTGATGGTTTGGTCTTTAATCCAGGGTTCTGTTAGCTACTTGGGATTTGCCCATTGCTGCATATAACCCTCAAAATATTTTGTCAAGCCCAACTAGAGATTCTTCTAATATATAAGGCAGCATGAATATAAAATCCCAACTCTGCTTCTTAGCAGGTAAATAACTCAACGTTCTTCCTGTGAGCCTCATAGCATTGCCTATAAACTGTAGGAAATAAATCACGATGTCTAGGAAACATATGTGAGTCCAGTTTCAGCCTCTTCACTGTTAGATCAACCAGCCAACTCCCAACAAAGGGTCAGGTGGGTCCAAGTTTTGGTTAATCGACGCAATCATACACATGAGCCCTTAATTCTATAGTATACTCAGTCTTAAGAGTCTTAGGTAGCCTTACTCTAGAAATAGATTAGAACATTAGTGTATCATTACAAGTCATAAGGAGTATTCTTAAAGTTTGCTCCATTTTCTAGATAAATTCCAGATAATGGAATTCTAAGATGTTCTTTTCTTTTGTTTAATATGAAGTAGAAGTAAAATGGAAAAAAAAAATGTTTTCTTATTTCGTACTCGTAAAGTGACTAGATTTCTGTGTTTTTTATTGGGTGGGGGCATGGTGACATTTTGATGGAGCAGCAAAATGACAGTGAAAGGAAAGAAGGGAAAGTAAACCTCAGTGTGAGCCCTGAGAATTTCAGTGCTATTTCCACAGGGACAATTTATGAAACTATTTGATTTCAACCAGGCAAGAGTTTCTCTTACAAAAGTTTCTGAATTCAGGAGAAAGTAAACTGAAGGTAAACTCAGATTTGCTTAATGAAACAATGTTGATGTCTTATTCTCTTTGTGATGGGGAAATCATCTTTGAAAGAACAAACTAGTGCTAAGAACTGCAAATTAAAACACACCATTTTGAGGGACTTCCCTGGTGGCGCAGTGGTTAAGAATCCGCCTGCCAATGCAGGGGACAGGGGTTTGAGCCCTGGTCTGGGAAGATCCCACATGCCGCGGAGCAACTAAGCCCGTGCGCCACAACTACTGAGCCTGCGCTCTAAAGCCCGTGCACTACAACTACTGAGCCCACATGCCGCAACTACTGAAGCCTGCACACCTAGAGCCTGTGCTCCACAACAAGAGAAGCCACGGCAATGAGAAGAGAAGCACGCTCACTGCAACAAAGAATAAACCCCTCTCATCACAACTAGAGAAAGCCTGTGCGCAGCAATGAAAACCCAACACAGCCAAAAATAAATAAATAAACAGATAGATAAATAAATAGAGATAAACAAATAAATAAATAAAAATTTACTTTAAAAACTCCCACCATTTTGATAGGAAAAGGCCCGCTAAGCAAATGAGAATGTTCCTTTATATTGAAAGAAAAAAAATGTTTTTCTAAATACTTTATAAGTGATGATTCTCAGTGTGACTTCTACTGCTTCTTAAGTATTGGTCAAAATAAATTTTTGAGCAGAATACTTAAGAGGCCTAGATCTTCTTCTCCCTTAAACATATAGTAGAGTCTTATATTGCTTTAATCTAGAATGAATTAGAACATCAGTAAAATTATTAAAAGATCAATAATAAAGCTTTAAGAATGACAGGGCATTCTCCCCTCTATATTTCCATATCCTAAGAATTATTATTCAGGTAAATTTCATCTGCTTCAAGTTTCAAACCTGGACAACTGTTTATGAAATTTATGCTGGAGTACATGACCAGCAATAATAGATATTCTAACCATAACTCTGGATTGTGGAAATGTTCAAAAGGCCCCCTTCTCTTTAAATGTCTGTGTACTAGCTGGCTGTTTTTAACAGCTTTACCCTGTCTATTACTGGCATTCAAGCAAGTGAACTAAAAGGGCTTTTGATCCACAATGCTTTCGCAGGCAAATTGAAACCACTCCTCGCAGAATGAGAAATAAATAAGACAGCTATTTACATGTTGTATTCTGCAGCCTAATTTGTTTCTACAGATCAACATTAATCTGCTTTTCTTCGGTTGGCATCATGTAGTTGGTTGCAAATGCCAATTAGACATGTTGGTTGATTTGTCAATCCATGAAAATAAGCAAGAAAGAACAATATTTCTGGGGGAAAAGTTCATTATTATTAGTTGGACACTCTCACCTCTGTATTTCAACTGTAATTCTCTCAGAGGGTTGGTTTTTCAGGGCACTTCACATTTGATCCCCTGCTTCTTCCCCTCATCTGGAATTTCTCCTTTCACCTTTTATTCACAAATAATTTAAGGCGTAAAGACAGAGTCTAGAGGTGCCAACTGGGAAGTTACCTTATGGGGGAGAAGGGATAAGAATGGAAGGAAGCCCCTAGGAACCCTGACCAGTTCTTCAAATTCCTACTACTCTGAACTTCTGATGTCAGGGAGATTTTATAACATCCTCTCTGACAACAGTTGAAATGCACTTCATCCTTTATCATTCTCTCATTTATTTCCAGTTGAAAAGTTTGATCTATTTTAGACTTTTGCTTCTCCTTTACTCCTCACTTTCAAACAATTGGTAAATCTTATAAAATTGATGACTAATTCAGCACTTGATGTGCCAGTGCCTGCCATGTGTTAGATGCTCTGGTACTCATTGAGTACAATTATAAAACTAGAAGTTTCTTCCTTCAAGTACCTTACTCAATGATACCCCACTCAAATTCAAACTCTTCAGCCTAAGCTTCAGGCTGCCTGTCTTCTCTCTGGACCCAATCTAACTGCCTTCAGTATAATATAGTCAGCCACCTAGTATCACCTTCAAATACCTACAAACCAGTTACATCAATCTATTTAAAATCTCCAAATACACCCTCAACCGTCTCAGTATTTTACTTCGTTACTTATATGTGGAGTGATCAATTCCACAAACATTTATTAGAACTTAAGTCATATTAAGCACAGTGCTTGGGATATAAAGATCCATCAAACATGGTCTCTACCCTAATGGACTCCCTTTCATTGATAAAAGCACACCAATGAACTAAAAACCTTAGAGCAGTAAAAGTACAGAGGGTATATGAGTAGCACTTAGGAGAAAGAAATTCAACCTTCCTTTCTACCTGCCAAAATTTTACCCAACTTTTAAGTTTGGGTTGAAAACTTCTGACTCTACAAAACTGCGTTAAGATGTAAAATTACTACCCCTACCTTTATTCTCTAATTTCCTAGTAAATTTTATGTTTCTTCATAACATTTACCTCCTCCTGAAATTGTTCTATTTTTATTTATTGTGTGATTCCTCCATAAATGCAAGATTCATCAGGGCAGAAATTTTGTATTTACTTGTTTATTTATTCACTCGTGCAGTCAACGAGTACATATTGAGTACCTATTGTGTATTCCCCACTTTATCCCCATAACCTGTGCTTACAATAGTGTTTGATTCATATTAGGTCTTCATTAACTGTCTGACTGTTTAACAGATGAAGGAATATATAAGGGAAGGAGGGTTCCCTCAGATGTATTACTATCCCTCTCTTCTGTTCTCCCACTGAACTTTGTTTCCCTTCTCCAAACTTCTTTTTGGTATTGTACTTTATTATATGTTGCATGAGCATGTCTCAATCACTAAATCATGATCCCTGGAGGAGAGGGAACATGGCATTCATAGTTGCAGTCTCACATAGTGTCTAGCTTATTGCAGACACTCTAACAATAGAAATGAATGGCCAGGCATACCAAAATGAACTTTTAGATCTATTTATTCATGGAGTGAACTTAGTCTATTCCTTATACCCAAGTGACTATATTCTCCTATCTGGCATTCCACAGGCTTTGCCACTGAGCCCTGTATCTCACAGAAACGTGGCTGAACAATAATTTTACACGTAGCCTTTTCTGAAGCAAACCCAAAGCACAAAACTCAAAATTAATAAAAAGGAGGGAAATTAATCAGTTTTAAAAGGTTTACTCTAAAAATTTCTTCATTGTGAATTGTAGCTTTTGTTCTTTTATATAAAATAATCTAGTATATCACAATATGTATCAATTTAACCAAAACAGAAATATCATTTCATTGCACAGGTTTTAAGGACACAAATTATTTCAAATAAGTATATCTAAAATAATCTCTTCCTCCAAACTCACTTTCCTCAAGGACTTTCAGTGGAAAAAAAAATATCAGGCTCCAGGACGTATGACCAAAATACTAAATATAGTAGAAAGAAGTAAGTTCTTTTTGCCAATGGATCAACAAGCAAGTGTGAGTGTTTGGCACTGTTGGGAATTTCGGCACTGCTTCTCCATCCTTCAGTTTTGATTCACTCTTACTAATACGCAGGTATCAAAAGACTGAATAAGGGGATCATTAATAGGGGAAAGAAATGTAAAGGTCCTATTAATTTAAGGGAGGTGGGAATTATTCTACTCATCCCATCACATGTCTCCTTTCCTGTGGCCTCACCATGGCTGGTCCAGGTATTCAGAGCTGTAGGACTGCCCAAGAAGGTATTGGGCCCAACTCAAAGAGAGAAAGTAGGTTTCTAGCACTTATTGATCATAGCCTTTATGGCGGGCCCCAGGGTAGGCCATTGACAAACATCACTTTGTTGAATCTTTAAAAAAATCCCATACAATAGCCATACTATATAAAGAGGCACGGAGGTATGGAATGGAGAAAGGAAACTGAGACACAAAAAAAGAGAAAGAATATGAGTACATGCAGTATGAAAAGAAGAATGTCGACTACCAGAAGCAAATCTCATACAGAATTAAAATTAAATCTTAAAGGGCAAATGAAACTGAACTGAGTATCATCTAAGTGCTTGGCATTGTACTAAGCACTCAGAATATAAAGTAGGAAAAACAAGTAACGTTTGTGTAAAAAGATGGATATGGATTTGAATTCCAACTCCTTTAAAAACTAGCTAATGACCTCAGGCACATTGCTTAACATCAAATTTCTTAGGCTCAGATTCTTCATCTGTAAAATTGAGACAGCAATAACGCCTCCGAAGCTTGTTACGAGAATAAAAGCAAATAACATACAATTAAAAGAGTGTGTGACACATAGCAAATACTGAAAAAATTGTGGCTGGTATCAAAATTCTGGTAGATTAATATGTTTAAAATGAGCTAATGTTTTAAAATGGCAAAGGTATCTATCTACTTTATGCAAATATTTGATTCACAAAGTTATCAAACAGAGGAAACAAACAGAAATCATTTCATTTGTCTCTATTTCATTGATCTTGCTCGACCTTACACAGACAAAATATTAGATGCAGAAGACAGATTCTCACTTGGGTCTTTATAAGTCTTTACTCTTACCAAGATTCTACATAAAGACATAGCCATATTCTTGAATAAATCATGAGATTAGAAGAATTCACAAGATAGCACAGATCATTATTCAATAAATTCCTTCCCTTTGGGACAAGTACTGCATATATCAGCTATATCCCTGAAGACATCCCTCTCATAAAACTCTTAATAATAATTGCCCATGACTGACTATACCAGCAAAGAAGCCAAATGAAATGCAAAGATTGTTTCGCAATTTCTTGCATCAATGCACCAGAATCTTTTAGAAGCTAGAAACCAAAGAGTAAAAAGCAGTTTCTTCCATCTAACAAGAATTCCTTTTTGAGCTCCTTTTGCCTAGTTCAATATCAAAGAGATTAGGGGTTGAGATGGTAAAATACTGCCATGAACTAAACTCTTATCAAAACACTCTCTCTCCATCCTTCCACCATAGCAAATAAAAAATCACATGCAAGTTATCTTTTTAAACCACGAATGTTCGTAACAATTTGAGCCACATAGTGTACTTTGCTCCTGGAGTGACGGCCGTTTTTACTAGAGTATGCTCACCTCTCTTCCCTACAGAAATTCTGAGTACAAAATATATAACTCAGAATTTCACAGACAGCATCAGAGGACATCTAACGATGCACGGCATTTCCTATTTATTGAGTAATATTCCCAAAAAGGTAACCTTCTGGACTTGAATCTCAATGAAGTTCAAACAAATGAGTTTTAAATGAAAAAAAGCCTGAAGCTTATGATAAAAAATTCTGACGGAAGACTAAATATAAAATAGAATGGCACCGTAACCTCATGAAACATTCCCTAAATACTTGTTAAATAGAAAGGAGAAGTTTAGAAGGGAGAGGTAATTTAAATGTAACTAACACCTTTTATGGGCTACATTATTCTATTTAATTATCATAATTAATAATTATCGTAATTAATAATCCTATGGAGTAATTTTTGCTCATGTTTATTTTACAGAAAGGGAAAAATGAGGACAAAAAGACCGACTAGTTTTCCCAATCCTACACAGATAAACTATTAGAGGCAAAACAGGGATTCTGATTTTTGTAAATTTTCACTTTTACATAGATTTTACATAAAGAAAAGGCCCTATTCTTGATCAAATCACAAGGCTAGAGGAATTCACAAATTAAATCCTATATATTCAGTTATTTTTTCTTTTTGTGTCATTTTTGCACAAATTGGGTAAATGATTAACAAGAGAATATATGGGGCATAAGACCTACTCTGAATTTCCAAGTCCTTGGTCACAAATAAGAAGATCTCAAATGAAAGTCGGATTTGGGTTCTAGTGTCACTTCTGCACTAATTCTGGTTAGGGGACTTTAAGTTAGGCCTCTTGCTTGAACTTGTAAAATTTGATAAAAATTTTGTAAATTTATAAAAAGAGAATTTGTAAAAGAGAGGGTTCACTTAGATAAGGAAGCAGTGGGCTAGAGCAGTTTTGTCTTAAGAGCATTTATCCAAACAAACTCAGAGACCCAGGACCAAATCCTCCCTAACTAGTTATTAGTAATGAAGCCTAAGAAAAGTTACTTCCTGTCTATAAATCTCAGTTTCCTCCTTTAGACAATAAAGATGACAGTAAAGATGAGTTCACAGTATTGTTGTGGGGATTAAATGAGAAAATTATAAAAGTTTTTAAGGAGAGTCCCCCATAGATAGTGTTCACTCAGTAAATGTTAGCTAATACTTTGGAATGGAATCTACACTCTATTTCAATTCGGGGACTTTTGCAAGTCTATACTTGGTGCACTTACTCATTACGGTCGAGTTTTCCAGAAGAAATAAAAGTAAGCCGGTGACTCTGAAGCTTTGATTGGATCTACCTCACCATTAATCACTCTGGTTTCACTAGCTGTCTTAGAATAGAAGCACTTTCCGGAGAAGAAATAAATGGCAAGGTAGACAGAAAAAAGATCTGTAAAAGAGGTAAAAGCAGCAGCTTTACCTGTAAGTGAAGGTGCTGGTGTTATCTTGCAACAAGGATTGAAGGCAGGCTAGGTGTGAAAGTGTGATAGCAAAAATATATTAGGTGAAGGTGTTACTAAAGAATTAGCACAAATACCAGAGAAAATGACAGCTCTCTTTGGTGAACTGAGAATGACCTGGCTCTTTGGAAGAGAATTTAAAATATGCAGTAAATACTTTTGAATGTTAAAAATAGCTCAAAAATGAGAGGCAGGCTATCCAGCACACCACGGGTCATATCTGGTCATCAGAAACTCATTTGAATTAGGAAGGATAAAAGGACATCTTTCCTTCTGTCCACTTTCTGTGTGAGGCTCTGCACTCTCCCAGAACCCCATGTTTCTTTCATAACCATCCCCAAATTATAGTCTTTTAATGATTACTATTTTTCTCAGAATAATGTAAATGCCATGAGGTCCAGGATCGTGCCTCCTTTCATTCTTATCAGCCTGAATTGGCATTTTCATTTATTAAGCACTTTTCTTAAAAGTATCCCGTGTTAAAAATCGCATCAATTCTCAGTTGTCTAACTTAAGAAGAGGCACCACATACAGAATTGACAAAAGCCCACAGTATATACATATAAATATATTCCTTTTTATCTTACCTTAGATCAATGCCAGAAAATCCCCTCTTGCCTCTTTGAAATCAAATCTCCCAAAATGCAGAGGCAACCACTCTCTGATTTCTAGCAGCATACATTAGTTCTGCCTCACATTGAATCTCACATAATAAAATCATACAATATGTACTCAGGGTCCTCAGATCACACTTTGAGAACTACTGGGGTAGATGTATGAATATCTTTATAAGACTTCCCCAAAGGGCTAACAAAGTTCGTATACATTTTTCATTTCCATTTGCAATTTATAAGTGTTACAATTTTCCACATTCTTGCCAGAATTAGATGTTGCCAGTGTTTTTTATTTTACTTCTTCTGGTGAGTGCAGAATGGCATTTCTTTGTGCTTTTAATTAGTATTGCTCTAATGACTAATGATGCAGAGCACATTTTCATGAGTTTAATGGCTGTATCTCCTTTTGCATAAAATGTTTATTCAAGTTTTTGCATGTTTATTTTTAAAGTTGGGTTGTATTTTTTTTTATTATTGACTTGTATGAGGTTTTAAAAATATATTCTCAATATAATTTTTTTTTTTTTTTTGGCCACTCTGCACAGCTTGCAGGATCTCAATTCCCTGACCAGAAATTGAACCTGGGCCATGGCAGGAAAGCGCCAAATCCTAACCATCAGACCACCAGGGAACTCCCTGGATATAATCTTTTATAAAAATATGTATTGAAAATATTTTCTTCCAGTCTGATTAGGCTGTTCATTTTCTTAATACTGCCTTTTGGTAAGCAGAACATTTTAATTTTTATAAAGTAAAATTTTTTATTTTTTCCTCTTATGCTTGTACTTTTCATATCCTGATTATAAATGCTTTGCCTTTCTGAAGGTTATAAAGATTATCTTCTGTGTTGTCTTCTAGAATCTTTACGTTTTTAACTTTCATGTTAAGTCTATGATTCATTTAAAATTACTGTCTGTATATGAAGTTAGGTAGGGGTTGATTATTTTTCTCCCTTTTAAATATTCAGGTGGTCTAGCATAATTTGCTGGAAAAAATTTTCTTTAGTCATTGCATTAATTTGTTGCCTTTCTTGAAAATCAAAGTATTTTACTGTATATCTCTGAACTCTTGAGAATATGAACTTTTAAATAATAAAATTTCAATCCTTCGATCCACATTGGTTAGTTGTATTAACTTGAATGAGTGGCCTCATCTATAAAATAGGAATAATAGTAGCACATCTACTTCACAGAATAGTGGTGAATATTTAGTAACATTATTCTTGTCAACTGCTTAACCCAGGAACTGGAAAATATTAATCTCATTTTTATTATGACTTCACTACTATTATTACCACCATTACTATCACACCATCTTTACTACAGACAACGTTGGCAAGCCATTTAGATAAAAGGAATGCAGAGGTTAAAGAAAAATAAAGAGATTTATCATGCTGTGTTTAAAAGAACAGTAGCAAGAACAATGCCTTTTAGAATATAAGTCCCAATTATAATATTGTTCCAATGGAAAAATAAAATTTACTTTATAGAAAGCCTGTTGCATAGTTTCCAGATAAAACATACCTCAGATGAAGATTTGGGCCATAAGCTGTATCTTCTCAGCATAGATATTTTGCAGAGAAATATAGCCCCATTGCCTTTTGCTTTGACCAGGTAATACAAGTTTTGATTTAAAACTTCCCGGAATAAAAGACATGTTGATAATCTGGTTGTTGAGAGTTCAGAATTGATATGGTGTTACATTTTTATTATCTTGGACTTGGACAATCAACTTTTTTTTTTTTTTTTTGCAGTACGCGGGCCTCTCACTGTTGTGGCCTCTCCCGTTGCGGAGCACAGGCTCCGGATACGCAGGCTCAGTGGCCACGGCTCATGGGCCCTGCCGCTCCAGGGTATGTGGGATCCTCCAGGACTGGGGCACGAACCCATGTCCCCTGCATCGGCAGGCGGACTCTCAACCACTGCGCCACCAGGGAAGCCTGGACAATCATCTTGATCTAACTTTTTCATGCACATCAATGCTTGGTTTTCTTGAAAGAGGTACATCCCCAAAGAATTTTTAAATAGAAGAAGAATTGAAGCTTTGTATCCTCTTCTTATTTTTCAGAGGAGAAACTGAGACTAGTAAGGTTAAATGACCACTCTTGAATCTCAATGAATGATATCCATTATTACTGTCTCTATAACTACTTAGCATAACCATCACCATTACGATGATAGTATTAATACTAGCATGGCTAACTCCATTATTACTGACCCCAGGCTCTATGAATGACAACACTACTTTAAATTAATAGTTTTTATTACACATCTACATACTCTGTTATTACTTTCATAGAATAGTTTACTTCAGATGAGGTCTATTCTGCTATTAGGTCATTAGCCATGTGGAGGCACTAAATATACCAAAATTTAGATACTCAAAGGTGTTCTCCCCAGTAATCATTCAGTCCTCTGCTCCCTACGCAGTCTTTCTAACCTCTCCCTGGGACTAATTACAAATGACCCTCAATTAAAAGCTTGGTTCATGGCTTCCCTGGCAGCGCAGTGGTTGAGAGTCCACCTGCCGATGCAGGGGACACGGGTTCGTGCCCCGGTTCGGGAAGATCCCACATACCGGGGAGCGGCTGGGCCCATGAGCCATGGCCGCTGGGCCTGCATGTCCGGAGCCTGTGCTCCGCAACGGGAGAGGCCACAACAGTGAGAGGCCCGCGTACCACAGAAAAAAAAAAAGCTTGGCTCAAAAACTTTTTTACAGTTTATTGTATTATAAATAAGTAGTCTCTCCCCATTGTATTAGTTTCTTAGGTTGCCATAACAAATTACCGCAGATTTGGTGCCTTAAAATAACAGAAATTTATTCTCTCATAGTTCTGGAGACGAGAAGTCCAAATCAAAGGGTCAGCAAGGCTGAATTTCCTCTGAAAGCATTAGGAGAGGACACTTCCTTGCCTCCTCCAGCTTCCGGTGTCTCCAGGCATTCCTTGATCTGTGGCAGCATAACTCTCATCTCTTGTGTGTCTTCATGTGGCCTTTTCCCTCTATGTATGTCTCTTCTTCTTATGACACTTCTCATTGGCCTTAGGGCCCACTCAATTAATCCAAGATGATCTCATCACAAGATCCTTCACTTAATTATACCTCTAAAGACCATTTTTCTTGATAAGGTCACATTGACAGATACCAGAGGTTGGAATTCGGACATATCGTTTGGGGATCCAAGTTCAACCCATGATACCATTGATGAACCAAATGTATGTGTGCTTGTGCCTAACGACTACCAACATCTCTGCATCAAGACACCTGATAACTGAGGGGTGAGCTGTAATTCAACTGATTCTTACTGAAATGGAAGAGCATGGGATGATTAAAGAGAAAAAAAAGGAGCACTTGAAAAATTTCCTCCGTCAGCAAAATTACTGTTGCAATATTTTTTGGCCCTACATACATGCAGAAATAATAAGACTTTCAAGGAAAATGAGATGAATTTTAAATATAATCCAAATATACTTAGAGCAATGAACAACACCTTTTCTTCCTATAGATCAGTTAATCAGGAAGTGAAGAGTCTTCAACAAACGTGCTGAGTCTTATGCTGCAAAAAAGCTTTTCTGGTCTAGCCCAGAAAAGAAACAAACCCTTCCAAAGGGAATATTTACAATGAAGTTTGAATACTGCCTTATGTTTACTTACATCATAAATGTTAATAAAACTGCATATTATTTTTCATGTATTGTGATGGATTATGGTGTTTATATGGCATGAACAGATGTCCCAGGAAAGAAGTTCCAGTTTATAATGTTGTACCTAGGGGAAATAAGAGTCAACTATTATCCAAAACCAATTAGAAAATAAATTTTTAGGGGCCTGTACTTCACTCTGTAGTAAAATAAAATATGTCCATTTCCACTAGTCAGAGCACATAGGTGACTTCTCAATTTTTAGTACGTTTAATTGATATTCCCGTTTCCAGAGCTTTTCATTAAATGAGGAAAAAAAACGTGTTCATCTAATGTGCAACAAATGCCTTTGGTTCCAGCTTTGATAAAATCATTATTCATTCTCCCACCGATCCTTAGCTCACAAAGTTCTCTTCTGTCCAGAGAATATGTCCACATACTTCTAACCTTTCAGGATCCCAATGATTCTTCCAGGACCAATTCACCTTGGGAAGCCTTTCTGTGAAGCTCTTCTATTTTGACCCCTCCTCTCACCAATGAGTTTCCTGTCTTCTCAACTTCCAGCAACTTCCATTGATATTTTTGAACCAAAACAAAGAAAACAAACACATTTATTGACTATTGGCTGCATTCAAAGAAGTCTGTAGTATAAACGTGAACACAATTTTAGTTTTATCTCCTCAGTGAAAGGCCTGCAGCATATCTTAAATTTCCATGTTTCCACATTAAATAACATTGAATAAAAATTGCCCAATAAATACTGGCTATTTAATCCAAAATAAATAGGTGGCTATTTGAACATGTTCAATTGCAAATTAAAATAGGTATTTGAAAAATCAAGAACAAGTGAAGTCAGGGAGGGGGGTAATTTAAATAGAATTAACTGCTGCGCTGAAATTTCTGCAGAAAGTTAAATGAAGAATCACTACTGACTATGAACCCCAGATGGTTTGTGTCTTCCCCTTGACCCAGAAATAGAAATTTTCCAACAAACTATTTTTCCAAAACAAACTATTGGGCAAAAATTATGGTGAAGATTCTAAAGAAAGGAGCTCAGTTTTTGTGGAAACAGGGCTGAACTGAGAGTTGTACTAGCTTCTAGCTCTTCTTTTTTATCACTAAATCTTGGGAATCCAAGAAGGAAGTTGGTTGTTTTATTAATTACTCTACCCTTAGATTTAAAACAGTGCATAGCACAAACTAATCTCTGACTCAGGAAGGTGAAAATGGAGGAAAATAGGTAGGAGGGGTGGGGAATAATTATCTTTGTCTACGAGCATCTTTTACTGTATTTTTTAAAAAAGAAATTTAACATTAATTTATTCTGTTCTAGTCTCTATAATATACTAGTTGCTGGATATGCTGAAATTAGTAAAATAGAAACCTTGCTCTTATGGCATTATGGTGATCAAAGTTAGGTGGGGAAATAAACAATTAGTAATGCCTAGTAATTGACAGTTACTGCAATTGCCTCTTACCTAATTTCCTGGTTTCATCTTTTACTTCCCCACACCGCATTTTCCATACAGAAAATAGAATGATACTATAAGAATCAAACCCAATAGAACCACTTCCCTCCTTCAAACAACCCATGGCCTTGCCATTGCAATTTTTTTCAATTCCAAATTTTTTATCACTGCTTATAAATTCCAACATAATCTGACCCCTGCAGATTTTGCTGACCTCATTCAGAGTCTCTGCACCAGAAACTACAGAAGCAGAGTCACAGAGGAATTTGCACTCCAGATTAAAAAAATAAGAAGAGCTGCCTGACGGACTCTAGAATAGCCAGGTATTTCCAAAAGGCATCTGTAAAATGGACTACTTAAAATAAACATTTAAATTAACATATTTAATGAAAAAATGTGAAAGAACTTAAAGTCACTCTGATGGCCACAGTCCATACACATTTTCTTAGAGAATGCAGAGGGGTGACAAAGGGTTCTGAGGATTCTGGGTACTTCCATGCATATTCATTATACACTCTAATTTATTACCATGTTTACCACCAAAACTGCAGAGCTAATTATATTCTGTATTAGGCCCCAAGTGAGTTTTCATCTGCCTGGCTTGGCCAACCACCAAAACAAAGCACATTAAAGAGAGGAATTGCAGTTGGTCGTTAATATTTGATATGATGTGAATATTGGTGTTCCTTAAAACAGACTGCTAACCCTTCCAATGAAAAATTAAATCTATTCTAGTCATTCTGCACTTGCAATCAGAAGCCCTGCACAGAGACGTTTCCCCTAGAAGACACAATGATTAAACAAACATGGAAAGAATTTTCTCACTGTGAATTCCTGCTAGGATGATTCCTTCTACCTTTCACTCCTCCAGTAAAAAAAAGATAAAAAACAGACCTCTCCCCGATTCCATTTTCTGTTTCTACTTCAGTGAAATTAGAATGGGATAAATTAAGAAATGGTGATGTCCTAAAATGTATCTTCCTCAAAAATAATTAGGCCAATATATTACAAGCGTGTTTTTCAGAATACAAATATGTCATAAGATATCCTAGAAGAAAAGCAGTACTCTATAGTCAAAAAAGTTTGCAAAATGCTACAAACACACTTCCCTCTTAGAATCTGACAGCATGCCTTAGCTTTAAGAAAGTCTCTTCAAAGTTCTACTGTAAAGAATCTTATTTAACTTTGCTTGACATAGCATTCTAAACTTGCTGAATACGTTTAGACTATTTTTCATATCATATTGATTGACAGTTGAAGTACAGACTGGAAACCTGACTGAAAAATTTGAGAAGGGGAAATATGGAATAACAGTCAAAAAAGTTCGTGCTAAATTCTTAATCATGTACTCTCAAATTTAAAATACTGAGTTTATAACTAATGCCGGACACTAATGCCATCGTGTGTGTAAATACCCAAAACGCCGATAATTCTGTCCTCACCTTCAGGATTATAAAGTAGTCACACCAGAGGAGGACCAAAAAAAGTTTGATATTAATTATTTTGAAAAGTACACATGCCCACAATTAATGGAAAGAATGCCACCTGTATCTACAGGGAAGGATCACTTACATCCTACCCGCTACATAGCATGGTCATACATAAGACATCGCAGGGCCCATCTGAGGAAACTCAGACTGAAAGACTTGAGTTACAGCAGAGGAACACTGATACTCGGTTTGTTCATAATTAATAGATTACGCAAATTCCATTCTCCCTACCTTAATACCCTACTTCCAACTTACTTACTGAACAATGCTGACTTGCTTAATATATTTGGGCATTTAAGGTGACCTTTAAAGAGCTACAGTAGAAGAGTGACTGGATGCTAGGCTCTGTGCACACAGTACATCTATGGCCCTCCCAAGTCTCTATAGTACAAATACCACTCAAGCATGTGCCTCAAAAGTAGGGAAGCCTACAAATGTTAAATTTTCAAATTTTAGGGGTCTAATGCTTTTAGTAAAATACAAAATTTCCAAGTACTCAGACTATTTCAAAGATATTTCTTCATGGGTGAAATGAATCCATTCCAATAGATTACTGCAAAAATATCAAGCACAGGAAGAAACAGATTCTCTGATTTCACAAATGAGGTCACAGGATTGTGAAAATGCAGGGGGCCACATAAACAGTTTGACAAGAGTGGTCTTTAAATTGTGCTGCATGGAGTAGCCTCAGGCAGCCAGTGTCCTAGAACAGGGAGTAGGGGTGGTGAGCAGTGAGAGTTCAAGCCTCTTACCCTCATTTTAGAGAGGGCCCCCCCCCCCGCTTTTTAATCTTTTTCATATAAGGAGATTTTACGTGCAATTAAAACAGTTAAAAGAAAGTTTCACATTGTAAATCAACTATACTCCAATAAAAATTTTAAAAATAAATAAATAAATAAAAGAGAAAGTTTCTATAGCACTGATATATTTTCCAACCAGTGGTTCCAACTGTTTAACAGATGAGGAAAATAAATTCAAGTGAAACAAAGATCTTTGCAAGGAGATAAGAATAGCTCACTGAATTGTCAGGTGACATGGCCATGGCATCTGCCATCCAGTTGATCATTGTATGTCAGTATCATATCTTCATTGTTCCATATAGATCTCTAGAGAATCTTTCCTTATGGTAGAACCAAGGCTGTAACTGACACCTCTCCTGAACTTCAAGCTTGTGAGTTGTTTCCTACTACTTCTTTTTTTTTTTTTTTTAGGTACGCGGGCCTCTCACCGTTGTGGCCTCTCCCGTTTTGGAGCACAGGCTCCAGACGCGCAGGCTCAGTGGCCATGGCTCACGGGCCCAGCCGCTCCGCGTCATGTGGGCTCTTCCCAGAACGGGGCACGAACCCGCGTCCCCTGCATCAGCAGGCGCCACCCATCAACCACTGCGCCACCAGGGAAGCCCCCCCACTACTTCTTAACTAAGGTTTTGAGAGATTTTTCAGAAGTGACGTAGAAATTCCCTCAGGGTTTGGAGAAGTTGCACCATTAGCTGTTTCTGCTTGTGGGTGAATCCTTTATTTTCCCATCATAACACACTGTTAAAATATCCCAATTCCATGAAAGATAGCCAAAATTCAATGTAACCAATGATCTCAGACCCTGAAACAGAAAGTGGTTCCCTCTTTCTGGAATGAAGAGACCAGATGAGGTGTTCTGTATTTTTAAAAAAATCAGAACTACTGTGTCTACAAGAGATTTAATATGCTTCTGCTCCTCCGACTAACTGTATCTCAGAAAAGCACAGAACTTTGAAGATTAAGATGACATGAACTGAATAGGAAAGGAGAAGATAGAGTGTTACTTTCAAAAGAGCAATAGTAAATTTCTCTCTTCTGAGTCCTTAGAGTTTTGCAAGCTTGACCTTCTTTTCCCTGTTGACACCCATTTATTTTACTCTTCTCAGGTTAGACATGAATGCAGAGAAAGCATACAAAATTTAAAGGCTGTTACCTTTAGAGGCTCCAATATTCCTTCATTATGGGGCAGGGAAAAGGTGCCCACTTAAGAGAAACTTCTGTGCAAAATATGGTGGTGAAGGCGGCAAGCAACATAGAATTAGTATTTGTTCTGTGATGGCTGAACTCACCCAAGAAACATGAATAATACAAAGAGAGAGACATATTGAGAGGAGGAGAGAGAGAGAGAGACAGAGAGAAGTTGGGGGGTGGGATTCAGGGATGAGAATTAGGTCGTTCATATTCACCTTGTAATTATCTGTCTTTCTGACTGATAATTTGGGAATAAGAAGAAAGCGGCAGAAAATAAATTGTACCTTATCCTTCACAGAGCCATTATAAGCAAAAATGTGGGTCTAAATTATATCTCCGAAAATGTACTCTGTGAAACAAAGCTGAAAAATGTGAATATACAGATAGTTGTGTCATTTGCTTTGTAAGATACAAACTTCAGAATTTCCCATCTGCACAATTTAAATATATATTGTCCTAAAAGTGATCATAATCTACGTAAATAGTGACTCAAAGACACCATTCTTATTGTTAATTCTTCCAAAGTTTTGTATATATCAAGAGGGCATTCTCAGACATAGACATTGCAAGATTCAGTGACACTAATGATGTATTTTTGTCCTTCCAAAGTAATGTGGTTGTTGGTTTTTTTTCAGGTGAATAGTGGCTCTTAAAGACAGAAATGTCACATATGTTCCTTCCAAATGCTTTCCATTAGATTGAACCATGAAATAGTTTTTTTTTAGATTAAATATGGCTAAATATTGTCAATTTCATATGGTTCAACCTATGAAAGAGGGGAGACATGCTTAAAAAAAAAGAAGATTCCAGAATGCATTCCAAACCTCTTAAACTAACAAACTTTTACAAAAGCATTATTGTAATACAGGACTTGAGCATGCATCCTAATTAATATAAATCAAATTGGAGGACATATACTATCTACGTTCAACTATTTAAATAGCTAGAAATTATATCAAAACCAAGCTGGCTATCATATAACAAAATGTTACAAATAGACTTTTGTACTATTCACCCTATGACTTTGCAAAATAGAGCTTTGTTTCTGAAAGTGTCTCTGGAAAATTAATAGCTCCCAACACTGTGTGGTATATTCAATTGATGCTAAATGCTATTGCACACCATTCCTCTACTGGCAATTTAAGCTAAGCTCACCCATTCCCATATTATGTATCAAAAAGCACGCTGAGCACTATGAATGATGTTCCAGCCACCATGTGTGATCTCAAACTGTTTACCCTCTTGGTTCCAAACTATTGATTTCATATATCCTAGCAGCTCATACTGTAGATTTGTGAAAATTATAAAGAGAAGTCCCTTTGGGGGCAGGTGAATTACAAAAAGGCATGCCTTCCTCCAGAGTCCAGACAGACTGTAGTCTAAGGCTAGGACCCTTGGCTTGGGGGCCCAATTTATCATTTTAGAAAAGTGTCCAAGATGCACAATTGTTACGCTGTTAGGTGGTTCTAACTAACTGCTCTTAAATCTCAGGCTTATATAAATTCTTCCACATTTTGGAACAGGGACTTTTAGTATTGTTTCTGGCATGATTTTAATCCTCCATCCTCCAACCTTGATTCCCTACAGATGGGATCAGGAAGGGAGATATTGGACATCTTCAATTAAGCTAGTTCACATTTCTAAATTATGTGATGTGATATAATTGTTGAAAACTATCCTGATCTTGTCTAAATATTGCATTCACAATAGCCAATCCACTACTGTTGAGTTTTCAACAATTTAGCCAAGCAGACCCAGACCATGACAATTTTCCATATATTCTTTTGGAAGATTTATGTTATTATAATAATATACTTGATGATTAGATAACACAAAACAGAAGTCATCAGGTCAGCATTTTCTCCAAATACATTTTGCAAATCACTACACTGAAAAGCAGTTCAGCCAGAGTGATTCCACAGATAGGTGAATGCAAGCTAGCATATTAATACCTCTGAGAGGTCCTGAAGTAAAGTGATGTGTTTACTGTGTTTAACCCGGACTTTCCAAAAAGTGTTTGATAACAGCACTCATTTTCCCCTATATATATATATATATATTTTTTTTTTTTTTGCGGTACGCGGGCCTCTCACTGTTGTGGCCTCTCCCGTTGCGGAGCACAGGCTCCGGACGCGCAGGCTCAGTGGCCATGGCTCACAGGCCCAGCCGCTCCGCGGCATGTGGGATCTTCCTGGACCGGGGCACGAATCCGTGTTCCCTGCATTGGCAGGCGGACTCTCAACCACTGCGTTACCAGGGAAGCCCACCCCCCATACTTTAAGAATTGCAATTTTAGGTTAATCAAAGAAGGGAAGCATAAGATAGCATTAAGTTAGTTGTCAGCCATTCTAAGAGTAATAAATCAATGCAAGTTACATAAACCTCTCTGAACTTAACTTTCTCCATTTAAATTAGTGGCAAAACTAGTACCTATCTAATGTTTATGATATAGATGAAATTATTAATTCTTAGGTACAGGTTCGCTAGTAGTGGTGATAGTGTAGTATAGTTAATGACCAAGTGGAAATATAAGATTATGACTAAATGTGAACTTGAACATAATAAACAGGCTTTTTAAGAATTATAAATAATACATGATATTTTCTTTGAAAATTCTATTTAAGTAAAGCAACCAACATTTGTTTTCTTGTCTCAGTGTTTCACCTTTGACCTATGCTCAGAGAAGGGCAAGGTCTCATAAAAGACTTGACTCTGGGAGGGTAGAGTGATTGGATTTGGGTATCTAATGTGTATTCCCTACTTTCCTAACATCCTTGTTTTGGTGTTTCTTTTATATTCTGCTGTTAGCACACAGGTTAATTATGGGTGATTTGCAGATATGTTATGAATATTTCAAATAGCTAAGTCTATATTTAATATATAAAAGAAAAACTATAGCTAGCAGAACAAAACCATGATTTTACAGATATTCTAGTTCTAAAGGAAATTAACTTTAAAAAAAGTGGGGAGCAAAAGCAAAATTAAAGAAAAAATCACAGATATTCAAAAATCATAAGGATAGAATGCAAATGATTGAAACTTGGAAAATACTGCTTTGTAACAACCCATGAAGCAAGTCATTATTATATCAGAGATTTCAGAGATTAAAAAGAAAACAGATCTTAGAAAAAGAAAATAAAGTGCCCAAGGCTTACCAGTAATTGGCTCAGATGAAATTCAAACTGAGGCTTTCTGGCTCCAAAAGTGTATTTAAACACTTTGGCACTTTGAGAATCTTCTCACCTATGCCTCTTCTAAAGCCTTAAAAAACCAAAATCATGCTTTATCTAAGTATCTCCTCTTCATCCTCCTGGGCCGTCTCAAAGGCTACTAGCACTGAGCTTCCACTTTCAGATTCCCCAAAACACTACCAGGCTTCAATCATTCCACCCATACCTATGATTTACCTACTGTTAGCTAAGGAATTTGCAAGGGGCTTGCAATCAAACAGGGATGAAATACGTACACTCAGCCTCCACTTTCATGGATTTTATAATCTTTTGAAGAAAACAGACGTAAGTTTTTTTTTTCAATCCCACAAACACCTAATGGAAAACTGAAATATGAGTTACAATATGGTTACATGCTTTTAAGAGAGAAGAGATGCAGAGGAAGGGAGATCATGAAAAAATTCACTAAAGAAGTGATGTTTAAGCTGACACTGAACAAAGAGAAAGAGTTAATTAAATGAATTGGCAAGAGGTGGAGAAGAGTATCCACCAAGAGGAAAAGCTTAAACAAAGAACCTATAAGTGGAACAAGCAAAGAGAATTTGAGCAAAAGAAATAAAGCCCATATTGCTGAAGTCCAGAGAGGGAGTGGTTCAGGAGGAAACAAGGAGGACGTAAGGGGAACTTATGTGGAGGCTTCTTTGTTTTGCATCATTATTTTCTATTCTGCATGCATATATCTTATTTATTCCTAATGATAAACATCTTAACAAGATAAATGTAAATACTTATTTATTCATCTCCTGCATGGAAACTACCCCAATATTAAGCACCAGCAGTATTAAATGAGTCGATATTAAAAGTAAAATTATGGGGCTTCCCTGGTGGTGCAGTGGTTAAGAATCTGCCTGCCAATGCAGGGAACACGGGTTCGAGCCCTGGTCCGGGAAGATCCCACATGCCACAGAGAACTAGGCCCATGCGCCCCAACTACTGAGCCTGTGCTCTAGAGCCCACGCAACACAACTACTGAAGACCACACGCCTAGAGCCCGTGCTCCACAACAAGAGAAGCCACCGCAATGAGAAGCCCGCACACCGCAACAAAGAGTAGTCCCCACTCACCACAACTAGAAAAAGCCCACGTGCAGCAATGAAGACCCAACGCAGCCAAAAATAAATAAATTGAAAAAAAAATAAATTATGACACTACTACATGATATAAATGGTTTGAGTCTAAATCAAAAGAGTCTGTGTTAAAATTTTGCATGGTGTAATTACCAGGAAGTTTTCCAGGAAACACAACCCTGGCTTTAAAACAGGAAGATGGCTTGACAGTTATCACATCCACCAGGCATGAATGGATATTTGTTTCATGAATATGGTGATATCACCATAGCAGAGTGTTTCTCCAGGTCACTGGATCATGTTTGCAAAGAGGCATCTTGGCTTCACTTTGTACACTGTTTCCATTTTCATTAACATTACAAGAGAAAAATATGTCAAATCCAGACCATAACCCATGCCATCAACTTCATCGTTTGATAGAAGTTAGAGAAAATACATACCAACTTTCTGTACCCTCTTTTTTTGAAAATATATAAGCTTCTATAGTCAGCCTTGACTCTAGGTACATTACCACAACTAGTAAAAAGCATAGATCTTCACATAATTTTCCCATGCACATTGTCTTAAGTTTGAGCATCTTGCATAAAATTTTCTTCTAAATACACTACCAGATAATTCCAGTCACTCTAATTCTTTGTTAACAGCAAAAAGCTAACTTAGCAATGATCCAAATTATGTTTATATGTGGACTATTAAAAAAAGACTGATTTCAAGTTCTACTGGTGATTGCATAGGTAAACACTGTACATGAATTACAATGTGTAGCTACATTATACGATTAATACCATTCCAATCCTACCTCTGAATTCTGCTTTGAATTCTTAAGTCTGTAACTAAAGTTACTGACTAAACATATTTTTAGTGTCATTAGGAAAAATGGTAGAGCTGTAGTGATTCTTGAATACAGTTCTATGAGCATAATTTTATTTTAATGCCAACCGATTATAATATAATTCCTGTGTTCTGGTCCATATCCAATCTGAGTTCCTAGAGAGAAGATGCTATAATTATAATCAGAAAAATAGTCTAGGGAAAATATCTTTCAATGAAAACTCACTCAGACAAATAAATTAATAATTGATAGTATTCATAGTATATTAAGATCCATCCATCCATATACATATATAAACTTTATACTTCTCACATTACCAGTTTTTATAAAAAGTAAGGAAATGAAGGTGAATCTAAAATAAAGCTTAACTTTCACTTAAAATGTTTAATAAATGGACAAAAAGATCCTTCATTCATATCAAAACGCCAGTATCACTGGGGAAGGTCCAGGAGGCAGTCCACTCCTCGTGAGCTCAAGATCTCACGACTTTTTCATTACGGGTCTCTCACACATTTTAAGTTTGCTTGCTCACAAATCACATCTTTTTTCTTTTCTTTTTTTTTTTGTGGTACGTGGGCCTCTCACTGTTGTGGCCTCTCCCGTTGCGGAGCACAGGCTCTGGATGCGCAGGCTCAGCGGCCATGGCTCAGGGGCCCCGCCGCTCCCCGGCATGTGGGATCCTCCCAGACCGGAGCACGAACCCGTGTTCCTTGCATCGGCAGGCGGACCCTCAACCACTGCGCCACCAGGGAAGCCCCACATCTCTTTTTTAATGAACAGCAGCATTTTCTCAAGCTTTGTGCTTCATATATAGCTAAAGAAACACTTTCTTGACTTAAAAATGTTAAAATAAAAGGGGTTTTTTTGGTTTGTTTTGTGTTTTAGCAAAAGAAAAGAAAGAAAGGCAATAGACTGAGGGCCAAGCATATAAATAGCTTGAGCACAAATTTATTTGGGTGCAGAATTCTAAAAGTCACTGAAAATATCTCTTCTCTCTCTCTGAAGGTACTTAACAAGTCTCTGCCTACCTATGGTCAGGCTAGTCAGTACTGCAGGATCACTAAGTGGGCAGCTTCCTATTTAATCTTCTTTACAGGCACCAGATTCCTTTAAGATGTGTTAAATGGGGTTCTTTATCTGAAGCTCTCAGAATGGATATTTTGCTTTCAAGAGCTTGATGATAAATATTTTGAAGAGAAACCTAACTAAAGGTAAAGAAATGAACCACCTCATCCCTTGAGCCTCCACCATACCCTCTGGTTCTATTGAGAAAATGTGACTGCTCTACTTGAAGATGCCCCAGGATTGAGATTATGACCAAATGAACTGAGGAAAATGTCTGCACCTCTTGTGGGCGCCTGCAGACTCAGGTAAGGAGGAGGCCCATTTACACCTAGCTGCTCTGAGGCAGTGAGAGGGAGGAAAAGCACAATATTGGCCCTTAGAAAGGAGAAATGATATGGGGACAGCTAGAGAAACAAAGGGAATCCTTTCTGTTTACTTTTATTACCAGCGGGCTACCAAGCAGAGATGTTAAATCATGGTGGATGGGACTCAAAGAGATCCAAGGAGAGCGTCCACTTCCCTGCCTGTGATAGGATGAGTGAGTAATGGCGCTCAAAGATATCCAAGTCCTAACCCCTGGGATCTGTAGATGTTACCTTATATGGCAAAAGCGATTTTGCAGATATGATCTTGAGATGGGGAGATTATATTGCAGAGGAGAAGGCCATGTGATGGAAGCAGAGGGAAGTAGGATCAGAGGGAAAAGATGCTACACTGTTGGCCGTGAAGATGGAGGAAGGAGCTGTGAGCCAAGGAATGTTAGGGATGCGTCTCTAGAAGCTGGAAAAAGCAAGGAAATGAATTCCCCCCTAGAACCTTCCATGGGGGCGTGCCTGCTGACACTTTGACTTTAGTTCAGTGAAACTGATTTCAGACTTCAGACGCTCAGAAGTTCAAGTCAATAAATTTGTGTTGTGTTAAGCTACTAAGTTTGTAGTAACTTGTTATAGCAGCAGCAGAAAATTGATACATCATTGGTGCCCAATATCTGAATCTCTACACGCTAATTCTCAATTCCATCCTAAATTTTCTAATTCCAAATATGCCAATTGAATCAGTTTACCTTCCTAGCAATCAAGAACGTAGTCCCTGGCATGAATCAAACCAAGAAGACAATTTACTATTAAAAAGATGTCTTTCTAATTTCTGATTCAAATCAGGCTTCTGTCTGTTAAAAGATAAACTGAGAGGTACATTAGCATTTTCAAGAGTTCATCTGAGCAAACATGGATTTGAATTGGGAAGCACCAATCCAAAGGATGCTGAAATGCTCCACACATAGGAGGTGGGGAAAGGCTTTCACAGTGCAGTCGCTGAAGCAAGGTGAGGGGATTATTTTACTGAGTATAGTTTAGGGGTTGCCTTACCTGGGAAAGTCTAGTGGCTCTTCGTGATTGGTTGTTTAAATTTCTTCTTCTCAGATATAAGTGCATTTATAGGAACTGATTTTGGCTTACGCTTCAGTTGACTTACTTAGGCTATGAAGGCATTAGAGTCACCTCGGTCTAATGTCCTCCTTGTTTAATGAATTTAATATCCCCAAAAGCATTCTTGGTTCATAGACATCACGAATAAAGAAAAAGAGGGAAGTGAACTGACTCTTTGTTTTTTCCTTTATTTTTTTCTTGGCTATTTGTTGATTGGTGTTTCTTGAAGAGTAATTTTTCAATGTTATGGTTGAATTTATGTCTTTTTTTTCACTCCCTAACCCCCAACAACATTGCTATTTTACTTTGGCTGTCCAAGGGCTGTCTACCACCAAATGGGTTGTCTGGCTTCTGACTGACACAAGTTTTAGTTAACAAGTTGTGATCACTTCTACACTAGCCTTAGGAATGACAGAAAACACAGAAACCAAATATTTATAATGTGATCTCATGCCAAGTCCCATAAGGAGTTATATAAATCACATGTAGGCACCTCCACCTTGAAAATAGGAGTTCCATTCCAATAGATACCTCTTAAGAAAAGGATCAAGCAGTTGGAGAGATGGAGTTTGCACTTTCATAAAGCATGATCCCGTAAAATTCAACCTGGTTTCATGAGAGGTTCATTACTCTGCAGGTAAGCCCATGTGTAGAGAGTTCCCCTTCTGATCCTTTTCTGACACATGGTAAGCAATCGACAACTTAATTATTATTCCCTAGAATTAAATTTAGTTTAAGAATCTTAAGGCGAGGGCTTCCCTGGTGGCACAGTGGTCGAGACTCCACCTACCGATGCAGGGGACACGGGTTCGTGCCCCGGTCCGGGAAGATCCCACATGCCACGGAGCGGCTGGGCCCGTGAGCCACGGCCGCTGAGCCTGTGCATCCGGAGCCTGTGCTCCACAACGGGAGAGGCCACAGCAGTGAGAGGCCCGTGTACCGCAAAAAGAAAAAAAAAAAAAGAAAAGAATCTTAAGGTGAAACCAAAAAAAAGAAAAAAGAGGAATTACAATGACACACTAAAAGCAGAACAGCGGAAAAAGGAAAAAAGCGTGTATATAAAAGAGAGAATACACTAGAGACTATGATTGAGCGCCAAATGCAATAAGAAAATTCAGGTGAAATAAAACTTTATGTTATAAGATAGTTACCAGAGGGAGAAGAGCCCAGAACAAAATTTATTGCTTGTTTTCACTTCAGATTGTTCAAAATAATAAATTAGGCTCTGTTTTTAAGCAACACTTGAATAATAATAATAATATGTCTGAGTCAAAAACAAGCTTGTTTTCCTCTCCTAAGTTTCTCTCATCTAGACATGAGAAGAAATTACCTGGTGAAATAAAATCCCCATATAAAAATTCACTAAGAGTTTTTGTTTTTTTTTTAATTTATTTTTGCTGGGATGGGTTTTCGTTGTTGTACATGGGCTTTCTCTAGTTGCGGCGAGCGGGGGTTCCTCTTCATTGTTGTGCACAGGTTTCTCATTGTGGTGGCTTATCTTGCTGAGAAGCACAGGCTCTAGGCATGTGGGCTTCAGTAGCTGCAGCACACAGGCTCAGTATTTGTGGCTCATGGGCTCTAGAGGGCAGGCTCAGTAGTTGTGGCACATGGGCTTATTTGCTCCACAGCATATGGGATCTTCCCAGACCAGGGCTCGAACCCATGTCCCTTGTATTGGCAGGTGGATTCTTAACCACTGCACCACCAGGGAAGTCCCTCGCTAAGAGTTTAAATCCAAACCTTTGGACATGGCTGGTACCTAAAACATAACTAACTTGGTCTTCTCAAAAATTTTAATATTTTTGACATTTAAAATTGTAACGATGTTGGGGGTGTGTGTGTGTGTGATATTTATGTTCACTAGTGTATTACTTTTTTGTTCTAAAAACCAGATAAATGTGAAATCACATTTTATAAGCCTGTTATATAATCATGTTCAAAAGAGCAGATCTGATCTCTGAGTTTTCCTCATATGTTCTTGTCCTGCACATTCAATTTCTGGAGTATTACTGGAGAAAATCTGCTATCACACAATTTGTATTACCTTAGACATAGGACAGCAGCATTCTCAGTGGGCCTAATTTCAAATAGAAAAATGAATGATTTAATACCCAATATAGCTGCATGATGGGACATCTGGTGAAGGATGATGTCTTTGGCTGATAACAGGCTCAGGAATCAGGCAAAACTACATTTGACTTTCAGCTCTACCACTACTCATGTGACCTCAGGAAATAGGAAATAGTTAATATTTAATTTCTCTGATGGATCTTTATTTCTTTTTCCAATTTAAAATAAGTACAAAAATAGTACCAATAAAGTTTGAAGTAAGATTCAATTAGATAATGTTATATATTAAATGCTTATGATAATAATACCTGGCATAAAATAAGCACTCAATAAAGCTATTTTTTTCCTTCCTGTTTAGCACTGATGCCTTCATAATTGCTGCTAGAAATGTTAAGCTATTTATCTGCTTGGTAAACCATATGAAGATGTGTGTATATGTGTGTATTAGGAGATGTGTATGTGTGTGTATACATTCACAAAATTAGGCTACCACATCAAATTACTTATTCCTCTAGTCTACTCTACCCATTTATGTTTGGTTGGAAACTAACCTTAACTCTAGACAAAGAAAAGAATATATAGAAAGATAATCTGTTTTGATAAAAGGGGACAATAATTTAAATTAAACCAAAACCATATCATTTTAATGTTTGTGCATTACTAGTGCAATCTGAAATATCCTTAATATAATAATCTAACAGAGAATTTTAAAATTTTAAATAAAATTTAACTTCTGTATCTTACAAGCCATGTTAATGTGTACTATTTAATTCACTCTTTAAAATAACCACTCAGGGCTTCCCTGGTGGCGCAGTGGTTGGCAGTCCGCCTGCCGGTGCAGGGGACACGGGTTCGTGCCCCAGTCTGGGAGGATCCCACATGCCGCAGAGCGGCTGGGCCCGTGAGCCATGGCCACTGAGCCTGCGCGTCCGGAGCCTGTGCTCCCAACGGGAGAGGCCGCAACAGTGAGAGGCCCGCGTACCGCAAAAAATTAATTAATTAAATAACCACTCAAATTAAGTTGACTATGGAATCATGTTCTGAATTGGGTCCCTCCAAAATTCATATATTGAAGTACTAACCACCCAGTACCTCAGAATGTGACTGTGTTTGGAGACAGGATCTTTAAAGAAGTAATTAAATTAAAATGAGGTTATTAGGGTGGGTCCTAATCCAAAATAACTGGTGTCCTAATAAGGTGATTAGAACAAGATACAGAGGGAAGGCCATGTGAGGACACAGGAGGAAGACCACCATCTACAAGGCCAGGAGAGAGGCTTCCAAATAAACCAATACTGCTGACACTTTGATTTTGGACTTTCAGCCTCCAGAATAGTGAGAAAATAATTTCTGTTGTTTAAACCACCCAGACCGTGGTTCTTTGTTATGGCATCCCTAGCAAACCAATACAATGCGTTATGCCCATTTTAGGGATGAGGCTAATAGAAATTGAGAAACTCATGTGAGTTCCTCGACTTAATACTTAAAAAAATAATAATCTGCTAAGAGCTAGAGTCAGAATTTGAATCTGTGCTTATGAGTCTGTGTTCTTTCCACCTTACTACAGTGCTTCTTGAGTAATCCAAAGACACAGGGATGATGATGCCTTTAGATGAATAATGCACTGGATGGCGAGGCTTTTGCTGACTAGGAAACAAGTCTCTAGGTCAGCACATAGTCACATATCACATATGTGGTAACAGAGTCATGGCTTTGCACGTCTCCACTTCCACTCCCTTATCCTCACTGCGTGATGTGACATAGGGTATCCAAACCTGGATGTAAATCCTATTTCCTGAGATATAATTAAAAATACCAATCCCAGGGCCTTCACCTAAGACCTGCTAAATTAGAATCTTGGACAAGGCAAAGGAGTGAGTCAAATAAGCTGTATTTTTTAAAGCAAGTTCCAAGACGATTCTGATACAGGCAACCAAGAAATATTTGGGAAGCCCAGCTATTCATAGTGGAAAGACTATGAGTTTTCAATCCGATACAAATAAACTTACATCTTAGCTCTGCATTATAATTTATTTAACAATTCTGAGTTTTAAATTCTTCACATGTGAAATGAATGATAGAAGCCACGGTAGACAACTGTGTATATGTGTATGTTTCCATAGTGTAAGTATGTTGTCCTTTTTTAGACTGTTTTCTTTAAACACTAGGTATAGGCTCTGGAACTCTGACTGAGGCTCTCCCCTCAGCAGCCTGGTTCATATTTGATCCCTGAATGTTGGCAATACTGGCCACAGAGAGCATCCAAAGGCCTCCCTGCCATATGGATTCCCAGTTATCCAGGCTACCAGTTTCACATTTGTCTTAATGATTCATGATCCCTCTTTCAGAAGGTTATCAGCCCCGGAAGAAAGTTATCCCAGGAGGACATTCAGATTCTTATGCAAACCAGATTTCGGGACCAACAGCTATTCTTTTCCCTTAGTTTGCAGCCAAAATGTGCCAAGTCATTTGCCAAAGTGCTTGGGAAATGATTTTCAATGTGAGGAACCAAATCCTCATACTGAGTTAGCAGTTCATCTATTTCTGGTAGAAATTTCTCAGGGTACTCAGATCCCAGGCTTTAAATCATAGTAGATATCTAAGCACCAGTCATGGCAAGTTTCTTCCCCTTTGCTCCAGAGATTTGAAAGCCGGAATCAGGTAGACGATCCTACACTCCAATAAATTGCCAACCAAACAGAATGAGATTCACCCATTATATTTTCTGTCACTCTATCCGGAACAAAGTCCATTCTGTTTGCCTTTCAGGTCTTTCTAAAACTTTCCCTTCCCTCAGCTCCCCTTTGTACCATCCTTTTCACCCTCATAAGAGTTTAACAGAACACCTGCTTGGAGAAAAATCTCATAAAATGACCAGACATTCTGCATCTCTTTTTAACAAATCCTTACCAAGGGACAAGAGATCAAGAACCAGAATAACCGAGTCTTTCTCCACCAGACTAAGTTAGGTGATGGTGTTTTCTCTAAACTGAATGAGCCCAAGGTTCTAAATAACACCTTGGGAATGATATTTTCAGCTGAGGCTCTGAACACTTTATATTGTGATGAATCGTTATCCAGTGTTGGTCTGCCAACAGTCATGAATGGCCATGCCAGTGAAACATATGGAAAATCCCCTCTACCTTAGAGCAGAGGTAGTCCATCCAAAATTCCTTGTGGGGACCAAAGAATGCAAAGAAGGAAGGGACTCTTAGAGACGGTTGTATATTTGGCTGCTGGGTGATAAAGCTCCACAGCACTTTTAGGCTTTATAAGCCATCCTTTTTCTATCATCTGTTTCTGGAGGCATTTTTTTTTTTTCTGCATTCTAAATATCTATTGTTAGAAACCATATGTAGGCAGACCTGTTAAGCCTGAGCTTTCTTAGCAGGGAATTTGACTATTTTTAAAAGGATGTCTTCTTATTCTCTATTCCCACATACATTTTTCTCCAAAGAAGTCACTTGAGTGTAAAACATCCCCTCCTACAGAACTTTAGGTCATTTTTGTTTAAGAAATATTAGTTGAGCACCAATTATATGCTAAGCAAATCTAAGCACTGAATACAAGATGATAAGTAAACTCTTTTCCTTATAGAATTTGAACTCTGGTGAAAGGAAAATTCATAGGAAAAAAGAGATAATTTTAGTAAAATGTAGGAGCTAAGAGTTTCACACAGAGTGTTGCAGAAGTATAGGATAAGAACATTAAGCTCAACCTGGTGTGGGAGTGAGTGGGTATGAAAAGATGTTAGAAGTAACAACCGAGATCAAAGTTAATTTATCAAGATATTTAAAATAGGGTGTGGATAGGGGATGGGGAACATGAGCTGGAGGAGACAGGATGGGGGCAGGATTCATGGTAGATCGTTAAACACATTAGTCTTGGGAATTGTTGACACACTGTTGATATGAGAAGAGAGTGGTAGATGATGAGGTTGAAGAGGAAGGAAACTTCTGAGTCACAAGTGGTGAGATGCTGGCATAAAGAGATTAGATGCCTTCCTAGAAATGATGAACACTCAGAGAAAATTTCAAAGTGGGAGAGTGACATAATCCCATTTGCGTTTTTGATGGTCTACTCCGCAAATATTATGGAGGATGGATTTGCAAAGGGAGAAGCACTAGGTGCAAGGAGACTAATTAGGAAGCTCTTGTGAAACTTTCGGTGAGAGCGATGAAGATTTCAACTCTCAATAGAGATGTAAACGTATAGAAAACACGTTCTGAATTATTCAACACAGTTTTTTTTTTCCCACAGTCAGTCATTCCTCAATGCAAGTCACTAAGAAGGAAAAGCATCGCTATAGATTTACTACACGTATTAAAATAGGAAACACTTTTTGAATGTACATATAAAAACTTCATCTGGTATAATTTTTAGTAAGACTGCCTAGATAACTCCACGTTGTTTCAATTGTAACAGATAAGAACAAAATTTGGGGGGGCAATCTGCCCGCTGCTGTCCCTTCCTCGATTAGCTTCTATTAGATAGAGCAAAGGATGTCAGCTTTACTACTCATTTACTAAAATGCTCGTGTTTGTTCTTGATCCTGATGGAACTTGCCTTGCCAAGAAAGATGAATGTTTCCCTGCCAGCTAAAACAACAAATAAAACTTAAAATAAAACCTATTTTCACTATATATAGTTTCTCAAAAGTTTCTCGGCCTCTTTGATATATTAAATTTATCTTACCTGCCACCATCATCTTATTTCAGGCCCTTAAATCTGGGCAGGGATCATGTCATATTAACAATCACTCTTGGGAATGGTTGCTGATAAAATGTCCAAAACAATTTATGACATTTGATTCAGCTGCTATGCTATTGTGGAAACTCTTTCTTAGACCTACAGGAAGATAGATTCAGGCACAAAATAAAACTTTCCAAAATCTTCAAATATGGGGATTCTGATTTTCCTTATATTATGAAGCCAGAGATTTCCTTATATTATTATGTCTAAAGACACAGACAAACCAGATATTGATTCTATTGAAAAACAGAGTGAGTGAAAGGCAGGTTTTGTATGCTGGAAGTAAAATCCATGTTTTTGATATGTGGAAATTCACCCTGCATCTCAATAGTGTGATACTAATCTTGAGGTTAGTTGAGAAAAGACAACCCAACCAAAAGGAAAGAAAATGTACTATCCCCTGCCTTCCAAATCATCAGATTATCAAATCAGGATAATTCCTGTCATTACAGATTACTGAAACTGAATCCTCTTCAAAGAGATTTTTCTAAACTAATAAAGCATAAACAGTTATATTTATGAGAAAAAACACACCAAGCACATATCAGAATTTTGCTGAGCTCCTATATACTCAAGCTCTTTCAAAGACCTTGCTGACCAAGCCAGATGTAGTTAACTCCTGCCATACTGAGTTCTAAGAAAACAGAGATAGAAACTGATCAGAGTGTGCATGCCTGACTGGGACAGGTTGGAATTGCTGTATTTGGTTTGTGCAAAAGGAGAGGTAACAAATAACAGTAAATGAAAAGAAGAATAACATGTATTGACCTCCTGCTGCAAATGTTGTGTTATTTAATCCCCACTACAAACATCTGAGACAATGACTATTTGAGTATAATTTTGCCCTTTGAACTATGAAAAGACTAAAAGTTAGTGAGATTCATAACATATTCCATGTCATATATTGTTAATACACGCATTTTGAATCAGTCTTCTTAATTCAGCAAGCTATTTCAGAAACAGGATTGTTTGGTGTATCCTGTTTGACAGGGCTAATTTTGACGACTAAACCTTTTAATATTACCCAAACTACAAACTATTAAACTTTAAAGTTCATTAAAAAATTACTGTGAAGTTGGAGAAACGTTATTCTTACCCATTTCTGAGTGTAACCCCATCTCAGGTACCCACTGTACGTGACATCCAGCCCTAAGGTAAATTTGGGCTAGTGTAGGGTTGGAGAATACGATAGGTAGTCAAATAGACTGGAGTGAAAAATACGTGTGGTTTGTTTGTAAGAGGGCACCTAAAAAGAAGTCATGGACTCACACATTTACAAATCCAATATATTTATATCTAATATATTCCAGAGAGAATCACAAATCACTCTAAGTAAATTTTTCATTCTCTGAAAAACTAACTGTAACTTAATGGCCTATATCTCAAATGAGTTTAATTGTTAAACAGATTTAGCTATTTAGTAATAAGGCTTATTCTGTTTTTTTATTTTTAAAAATCTAGAGGAAAAAATACCTTTTCCTTTTTGTGGAGTTATGATTACGCTAACTCATTATCCATTTAACAAATATTTCGAAAGTTTTAAGTTCTTTTCTCTGGGCCAACCATCTTGCGTGGGGGATACATATAAGACATCTGGAGTGACTGAAGTCTATTTGGACCATAATATCACCTCCTGGGCTGTGATCCACACTGCACAGTAAATCCCCAAGTAAATATTTTAACAATTTTGCAGCAGTTTTAGTAGCATACATACATCTGTTATATTAAAATTTCTTTGGACTCATATTTTTTAAAAGGAATGAAATTAATTTAACTGTACATATTACATACACAAACATATATTTCTTAAAATATATTTGTATATACATCTAAATGTAGTACGTTCTTTTATGAAATATCAAATCATTAAGAAATCCTTAGTTTAGAAAATTGATATCCTTCCTAATTTTGGTGAGGATTAAGGATATAGAAAGGGTCAGGGTTTTCTGTGCTTTGCATTATTAGTTATAAAACAAAGATTTTGCATTTTTATATGGTTGCATCTCTATAGCTATATCAAAATACTGTTATTTCTTGTCAGGTTGCAATCTAGGACTTGAATCCAGGAATCCAAATGCCCATGATCTTTTCACTGTGCAAGGTTCCAAAGTGTAGAAATATAAAAATAATGACAGTCAAAACTCCTTTTACAAAACTCAGGACACAAACTTATAGGATCAATGAAAATGTACAAGCAGTAGCAGGCATTTATCAGGATCATGGATTAGGATCTTAGTTCAAACAAACAAATAGTCAGTACTTCATTAAATGTGTAAACATATTTCTACTTGATACTCATTTATTATACTATTGCCCAATATTTGGTAAAACATTGTTTTTGAGTGTTGGATAATAGCAAACTGTGTATCTATTAGTTTAAAAAATAACTGAAAAATGAACATGTGTATGTACTTATTTTTGATCACAATATCAGTTAGATAAAATATTGTACATGTGTACCATGTACAATATTTTGCTCACTATGTCAATTAGAAGCCATATTCAATATGATGGCATTAACCTCTTTTGGCCTGTAGTCCAATCTTATAACCCCAGTATTTTTCATCTGAAGTAGTCAAGGCAGAATGTTAATAGCATCAACTGGATCCCTTGTTTATCTACATAATCTTGATGACTTCCTTGAGCCTTCCAGACTTTGGATTTGAACTGCTCTGAACCATCTGTATGGCCCTCCTTAATTAATGGGATCCCTTGGAGCCAACAGCTTATATACCTAAGTTTGGGATTGCTATTTTAGTCTCATGTTCCCTTCTATTGTGTTATCTATTGTGTTAGAAGACAGAAGACAATTAATCTCAAGAAGAAAAGAAAGAGGAAGACTGTTCCAGATTAATGAAGACAGGACATAACTAAATGCAATGTGTAGACATTTTTTGGATCCTAGTTCAAACAAACCAGCACTAAAATACATTGTGGAGATACCTAGGGGGAATTGAATATGGACAGGACATTAGATGATTTTGAGAAATTATTATTAATTTTTGTTTTGGGATAATATTATTGCAATTACTTAGGAAAATACTTTTATTTTGAGAGATTCAAATGGAAATACTTAGGATTAAGTATTTGTTTGATATAGTAGTTTACTTTAAAATAGTCCAAGAAAGCAATTAGTGAAGAAAAAACAGTGAAATAGCAAAAATTGCTAGGAGGTGATGGGGTATTTATATCTACTATTATTCTATATATTAGAACCTTTTCATAATTACATAGAAGAAAATAAGAAAAATCCTAATGCCAGTGAAATGAGGAATTATGACATACACAAATTCCTATCACCAGCGATGGTTCTGTTTGGGAATGGAGGAGATATACATTTGATAGACACACCATCTTTAGACTGAACTATTGTGACTAGATATAGAATGGGGTACTTGGGAATGCAGAAGAGTGCAGTTCAAGGCTAAGATATAAGGCTAAGGTATACAAACCATCAGGAGAATCACTTACTATGCTGAATCTTACGGCCAATATTCAGTTTCACCCATCTATTCATATTCATACAACAAACACTTGAGAGACATGCTTCATATACATCTATCATGATATAACTATTAGGATGACACAGTTACTGCCTGTGTCTCCTAACTGCCCAGATCGGGAGGGCAGAAAGACAGTCAAACTGATACACCACAATTCTACACAAGTTTGAAATGAATAGCTATGATGGCAGAGGAGAGGAAGTAATTAGTTTTGCCTGCATGTCTATGGTAGCTTATGAATTTATCATTTGAGAGGGAAGAAACATCCTAGGCAGAGAGAATAATAAATAAAAATACCTCCAGATGAGCAAGGTGACTTCAAGACCATTAGGAAATTTAGTATGGGGTTCGGACAGACCTTTTAAGAGATGATGTTAAATAGGAAAGTTTGGATCAGACTGTGAAGTCTTTTGCATGTCAGATTGAGGAATTAATCTACAATTTGAAATTTTATTTTAATGTAATATTCTAAACTATATCAGATGACATAGAAATCTAACAATAAGAAGATTAGCATTCATTTTATTTGTGTAAAATTTTCTCCTCCAAGAAATTTACTCTGTAGAGAAAGCAAACAAAAATTGTAAACTCTAAAAAAGGACTGCATTCCCAGGAGAATTATAATATAAACACCCATTGCATTCTTCTTTCAGGTCTTCCTCTTTGGCCACTGGGGAGTGAATTTGCTAAGAATATGTCACTTTGCCATCCTGGCTTCTCTGCACAAATTGAGGCTTTCTGATAGAAGAAAAGAATAACAGGTGTGCAATGCCTTGTAGCCTTACAGACTGCACAAATGTCTACACATGGGGCTGACAGGTTAACTAAAGTAGGTGACACACAGGTCTCAGTTCTGCAAAAATAGATTCTCTAGAACTAATGACCAGACTGTAAATGCTGGCCCCGGGAAATAATTATCTCCAATAGGAATAATGATCATATAATTTGATAATGGCTCAAAATTGGGTATACTTAAAATGACCCACAATAACGGTAACATAAATTACTATATCCATAAAAGAGCAGATTACCTATACTCTAATATTTGTAAAGTATTATTAGCGATGTAAAAAATGCTAATTGTACATTTAAAATATTTAAATATATGTATATCGTATACCATGTACATATACACAGAAAAAGTCATACACATATTATAAACAAATTAATTAAAATATTGTTTCAAGTAGTGGGATTATGAGTGATTTAAGTATTCTTCTTATACAGTTCTATAATTTACATTTTTCTAATAGATAAGCATAGATAGATATTTAGATAGAGAGAGAGAGAGAGATAGACATATCACTGGTCTTAAGGGATAATGGAGATAAAAGGAAGAATAGAAGCAATTAATTTTCAATGAAAAAATATTATGGAAGGTGGGACTTCAATTAGTAAAATGGGTTAAATCTACTACTCCCATTTTCTGAATTCTGAACTGTTCTCTCAATCACAGATTTGTCTAGGAGGCCACAGTCCAAAATACGCTCATGTGATATCTGCAGTTACCCAGGAGAATGAAGTATCTGCTTACCTCCACAATTTACGGGCCATGAGGGTTTCTGGAAAAGTATATGCAAAATGATGTTCTCTTCAATTAACAGCCCATTAGGTTCTCCTCCTTTTCTTCCTTTCATTCTTCCAACCAATATTTATTAACAATTGTTGTGTATCCAGCACTAGGCTGAGGTCCACAGTTAAACTGATAACAAAAGATACAAAGCCAACCACACACACACACAGGGAGCTTCCAGTCGCCTTGACCACTAACAAGAGGTTATCTTTCTCAAGACCAAATATTTGAATTATGTAATAAACAGCCTGAGCCGTAGTGAAGACAGAACGCTTCTGTGTTTACATTAGCAGTTCCATGGGGAGCACCACCATCACCTTGTCATATTTCTCAAGAGGGACATGAAGAGGAGGTAGATAAGTAAGCTTGTTGCTCAACATTCTCAAATCCACCTCTTTTCCATGGCAGGGTCTAGCATCATTCAAAAGGACAAACTGAACGGAATTCTCAGGACTAAGTGTCAGAAAGCAAAATTTCTCAACTTAGAGTGCAAAGGTTAGGTGATTTCTTCCAATACACAATATTGAGATTGGCAGTTGTCAGAGCCATGTGGAAAGCCCTGACATTTTTGACCGACTGTGGTGTCTTATGCTCCGGTATGGCCTGCTGGGAGCCCACCATCTATTACAGTGCAGGTCTGTTGTCTCTCCTGCCACTCAGTGGCTTTACCATAGAAGCACCTTTTCAGCTTTTCATCATTTGAGAGCACCCTACCCACAGTCAAGGCAAAACTGGATATGTCAAGAGGCGACTGTCCTCTTGAACTGTGGAGTAACCCCTTCTATTAAATGTTAGTTGGGTTAATATTAAGGCTCTCTGTTAATGTTTAGTTGCACGTTGGTGCCTCCACCAGAAGAAGGGCATCAAGGAGGGAAAAACAATTGCCTGACGTGAGTCTCCCTTGGATCTGAAGAAAGGTATTTAATTACCAGTAGGCAATTTATATTAAAATGAGAGTAGGGCAGCAAGACAAAAAGCAGTAAGCAAAGAGGTGGGGTAAGGAACAAAAGTCCAGGAAGACTTTAATCTAAAAGAGGCAGTTGCCACATTCTTCTAAGATATAAAGAACTGGGCAATGAAGAAAGAGGCAATCCTGGGCCCCAAGTGCCCTGAGGCATGAGAAGCTTTTCAATGCAAATTGGTTTCCTTCCATTTTACTTTCCTTTCTTTCACCTCTGAAGATTAAAAGGCCAGTGGTACTGAAAATAGCTCTATTCCACAAAGTATTGCATTAATTTTGTGATTTCTAAGGGCTTCTCTTTAAGAAAACCTGTCCTAAGAGCAGCATTTATTTTTACAGGTGAAGAGCAGAATTTACAGAATTATTTATTTCTTAAGACTATGTAACTTGTGGAGCCAGCTCTGATAAAAGTGCATGTGGGGTAACTAAGCACAAGTGTGGGGGTAACTAAGGATTTATCCCTTTAAGACCTCAGACCAAAAAAGAACAGAAAATTTAGATACAAATATTTCAAACACGTATAAAACATTTCCTTGGATTTCAAATTATACTAAATACAATTTAACCTTTTAAGTTGTTATTATGAAGATAAATGATTTCACTGAGTTGCAAACACAACTAGCCTAAGAGCTATTCCCAATAACCAAGGCACTAATTTCTACTTTAAAAACTGAATTAGATTGTAAGGTGGATTCTTTACCACTGGACCATCAGGGAAGTCTCCTCCAGGTTCAGTTTCTTGAAAATTTTAGGAAGACAATGATAACATCTGAAAATAGTGAAAAGTTTGTCTCTTCTAATATTTTTAGAATTTTTTTAGTTGGCCTATTAAATTCATTTCCTGCATGATTTAAATAACAGTGGGCTGCCTGCTCTGGAGGGGCCACGGAGGCCGAAGCCACGACAGTCTTAGATGTACCCTGCGTCTGTGGAATAATACCTGAAGAGACAAGGAATCATCCCAAATTGACGAGGTGGATTCTGAGAGCAAGATATATTATTTTTTCCCCTTTTCTTCTTTTTGTGAGTGTGTATGTGTATGCTTCAGTGTGAAATTTTGTCTGTACAGGTTGCTTTCACCATTTGTCCAAGGGTTCTGTCCTTCCATCTTCTTTTCCTTGTTTTGTTATTTACTTTTTAACATTTTTTTCTTAACAATGATTTTTTATTTTAATAACTTCATTTTATTTTACCTTACTCTATTTTTTATCCTCTCTCTCTCTCTCTCTCTCTCTCTCTCTCTCTGTCTCTCTTTTTATTTCTTTCTTATTTTCTCTCCCTTTTATTCTGAGTCCTGTGGATGAAAGGCTCTTGGTACTCCAGCCAGGCATCAGGGCTGTGCCACTGAGGTGGGAGAGCCAACTTCAGGACACTGGTCCACAAGAGACCTCCCAGCTCCACATAATATCAAATAGTGAAAATCTCCCAGAGATCTCCATCTCAACCCCAAGATCCAGCTTCACTCAACGACCAGCAAGCTACAGTGCTGGACACCCTATGCCAAACAACTAGCAAGACAGGAACACAGCCCCATCCATTAGAAGAGAGGCTGCCTAAAATCATAATAAGGCCACAGACACCCCAAAACACACCACCAGACGTGGACCTGCACACCAGAAAGACAAGATCCAGCCTCATCCCCTCATCCACCAAAACACAGTCACTAGTCCCCTCCACCAGGAAGCATACACAACCAACGGAACCAACCTAAGCCACTGGGGACAGACACCAAAAACAACAGGAACTACAAACCTGCAGCCTGCGAAAAGGAGATCCCAAACACAGTAAGAGAAAAGACCTACTATAACAAAGCCAAAACAATTAAGAAAATGGTCAAAGGAACATAAATATCAATAATTACTGTAAATGTAAATGGATTAAATGCTCCCACCGAAAGACACAGACTGGCTGAATGTATACAGAAACAAGACCCATATATATACTGTCTACAAGAGACCGTCTTCAGACCTAGGGACACATACAGACTGAAAGTGAGGGGATGGAAAAATATTTCCATGCAAATAGAAATCAGAAGAAAGCTGGAGTAGCAATTCAAGCATCAGACAAAATAGACTTTAAAATAAAGACTATCACAAGAGACAAAGAAGGACACTACATAATGATCAAGGGATTGATCCAAGAAGAAGATATAAATATCTTTATAAAAGATATTTATATCTTTATAAAAATGTAAATATTTATGCACCCAACATAGGAGCACCTTAATACACTGAAGCAAATACTAACAGCCATAAAAGGGGAAATCGACAGTAACACAATCATAGCAGGGGACTTTAACACCCCACTTTCACCAATGGACAGATGATCCAAAATGAAAATAAATATGGAAACACAAGCTTTAAATGGTACATTAAAGAAGATGGACTTAATTGATATTTATAGGACATTCCATTAAAAAAACAACAGAATACACATTTTTCTCAAGTGCTTATGGAACATTCTCCAGGATAGATCATATCTTGGGTCACAAATCAAGCCTTGGTAAATGTAAGAAAATTTAAATCATATCAAGTATCTTTTCCACCACAATGCTATGAGACCAGATATCAATTACAGGAAAAGATCTGTAAAAAATACAAACACATGGAGCTAAACAATACACTACTTAATAACAAAGTGATCACTGAAGAAATCAAAGAGGAAGTCAAAATATACCTAAAAACAAATGACAATGAAAACACAACGAGCCAAAACCTATGGGATGCAGCAAAAGCAGTTCTAAGAGGGAAGATTATAGCAATATAATCCTACCTTAAGAAACAGGAAACATCTCAAATAGACAACAAAACCTTGCACCTAAAGCAATTAGAGATAGAAGAACAAAAAAAACCCCAAAGTTAGCAGAAGGAAAGGAATAATACAGATCAGATCAAAAATAAATGAAAAATAAATGAAGGAAATTTATAGCAAAGATCAATAAAACCAAAAGCTTGTTCTTGAGAATATAAAGAAAACTGATAAACCATCAGCCAGACTCATGAAGAAAAAAGTGAGAAGACTCAAATCAATTGAATTAGAAATGAAAAAGGAGAAGTAACAACTGACACTGCAGAAATACAAAGGATCATGAGAGATTACTACAAGCAACTCTATGTCAATAAAATGGATAAACTGGAAGAAACGGACAAATTCTCAGAAATGCACAACCTGCTGAGACTGAACCAGGAAGAAATAGGAAATATCAACAGACCAATCACAAGCACTGAAATGGAAACTGTGATTAAAAATCTTCCAACAAACAAAAGTCCAGGACCAGATGGCTTCACAGATGAATTCTGTCAAACATTTAGAGAAGAGCTAACAGCTATCCTTCTCAAACTCTTCCAAAATATACCAGAGGGAGGAACACTCCCAAATTCATTCTACGAGGCCACCATCACCCTGATACCAAAACCAGACAAAGATGTCACAAAGAAAGAAAACTACAGGCCAATATCACTGATGACAATAGATGCAAAAATCCTCAACAAAATACTAGCAAACAGAATCCAACAGCACATTAAAAGGATCATACACCATGATCAAGTAAGGTTTATTCCAGGAATGCAATGATTCTTCAATATATGCAAATCAATCAACGTGATAGCCCATGTTAACAAACTGAAGGAGAAAAACCATATGATCATCTCAATAGATGCAGAGAAAGCTTCTGACAAAATTCAACACCCACTGATGATAAAAGCCCTGCAGAATGTAGGCACAGAGGGAACTTTCCTCAACATAATAAAGGCCATATATGACAAACCCACAGCCAACATCATCCTCAATGGTGAAAAACTGAAACCATTTGCACTAAGATCAAAACAAGACAAGGTTTCCCAGTCTCACCACTCTTATTCAACATAGTTTTGGAAGTTTTAGCCACAGCAATCAGAGAAGAAAAAGAAATAAAAGGAATCCAAATAGGAAAAGAAGAAGTAAAGCTGTCACTGTTTGCAGATGACATGATACTATACATAGAGAGTCCTAAAGATGCTACCAGAAAACTACTAGAGCTAATCAATGAATTTGGTAAAGTAGCAGGATACAAAATTAATGCACAGAAATCTCTGGCATTCCTATATACTAATGATGAAAAATCTGAAAGAGAAATTAAGGAAACAGTCCCATTTATCATTGCAACAAAAAGAATAAAGTTATACTCCAATAAAGATGTTAAAATAAATAAATAAATAGCAAAAAAAATTAAATTAGAAATATTTATTTTCCTAAATTAAAGTAAAAAAATCAGTTATACTCCTAAAAGTCAATATTTCTGTACACCAAAACTCTTAGGATAGAGATAATATAAGAAAGAAAGGTTAACAGGAAGATTGTTTTTTATCATATTGCCTTCACTTTCTTTTCCTTATTATTTTTTCAGTGTGTTCCTTTCTGTACATTTCCTTCTGTATACCCCAGTCTTGTATAAACACACACACACATACTCGCACACTCACACACACACATTAACACATACCCTTGAACTTCATTCCCCAAAGTGGTGGGACCCTGTACCCAGGAGGTTTCTACTAGAACAATGAAGAGAAGAAAGAATTATTATCTGACTGGGGCTCACCTCTTTTGGATTAGTAACTCCCTAGTAACTTGTCACTTGCACTGTAGTTATATATAGCCTGCATATGGTTCAAAACATCTGTGATTTTACATCCATGCATAAATTATTTTGTACAGTGGAGTTACTGCAGAAAGTACCCTCCCATCACCATGGTTACCAATCCTTCCTGTAGAGCTCTGTATTCCCATGTACTGTTAGTACAATCACAGAGTGAGTGGTAGAAATAAAATTCAGAGTTACAATTTCTTAAGCCAACATAATGGTGTCCAGTGGTACTGGTAATTACCAGGAAGTTAGCAGTTGAAGAGGATTCATTGCCTTTGATTTCCTCAGAAATGCTTTAACATTGGGCATAAATAAGCATTTTGTATAAATCACACAGAATAAGGTTAAAATAATAAAATAACTACATTATTGAAGAGTGGTTAAAGGTCCTTTCATTAGACTTAAGTCCACATAAGGCCATTGTTCATTGCTTCTGACGTTCAAGTCTACCTCAAAATTTAATAAGATGCATGGGCACTTTCTTTTGGAATTGTTTCCTGACGTTCCTGCCTCTGAGTCCCTGGCCTGGTACATACAAGTAGAGTTATAAAACTAAGCTTAATAAATCAAGAATTCAAACGGCAAAATAAATGCTGAGGAGGAATTTGAATACTCATCAAAATAATTAAATAAGATCTATGTCCTCCTAATTATACTCAGTATGAAACTTAGTTCTCTCCTTAGTCTTGCTGTCTAAAACCAGGTGGGTTTCCTTCCTTCCAACAGTGAGTGAAGTGCAAGGTAAAACCAGTCACCCCACAATGCTCCATGGTTCATCATTTAGAGATTCACACACACACACACACACACACACACACACACAACTATTGGTCTTGAGTGACACTTGCCCAGGAGGTAAGATAAGACTGTTGTACGTTGGGAAATTTTAATCATGGATGTTGACTGAGGGACAGGGCTGACAAGGGGTAATTTGGGGTTGAGGAAGCATAGTGTTAAGGTAGGCAATTAAAAAATAAAGCCTTTATATTGGATCCTTGTGAACAGAGGAAGCATTTTCAATTGGGCTCCATTTCATAGAACAGACTAGGTATTTTGCATTGTAAGTTGACATCTCTTAGTAATTAAAAGAGAGGAGAACTGCATAGTTCAGCTACCTGAGAAAGATGAATCAATTTTTCTGGAGTGCAAATTGGTTTATATTTTGTTTATTGATTAATTACAGGGAAAATTCTCCCTCTTCTATGTCTCATTTGATATTCCTTCTCATACTGGCAGAAAAAAATGCCATGTAGACAGAAACTTTTCTTCAGTTGGAGCTATAGCTACACGTAAAATAGATTCAATGGCTTGAGAAAGTGAAGGATGTGGAAACTTACAGGTAAGCTGGGAAAATTCTTCCATGTCTTTAATCCTTTACTTGGATAGGTATCTTAAATATACAAAGGGACATTAACATCAACAACAACTGGGTACATTATAAAAAATAGCTATTAAAATGCATCCATAAACTGGCAGAAATTTAAACAGGACAAAGGTGCATGAAAAAAAGAACCAGCACATAAAAAATAAAACTCTTAAATTGGGTTACATTTGGAGGAAATGTGCCAACTCCATTTAATTTGAGCCTCAGAGTCACAACCTCAAGGGGAGTGTCTTAGGCCATTTTGGCTGCTCTAATAAAATACTACAGACTGGGAAGCTTATGGAAAACAAATTTATTTCTCACAGCTGGGGAGACTGGAAAGTCTGAAATCAAGACACCAACACAGTCACATTCCAGTGAGGGCTCTCTTGCTGGTTCATAGTCCATGATTTGTCACTGTGCCCTCACATGGTAGAGGGGTTAGTGAGCTCTCTTGGATCTCTTTCATAAAGGCTCTAATCCCATTTATAAGGGCTGCGCACTCACGACCTAGTCACCTTCCAAAGGATCCACCTCCTAATACATCACCTGGTGGGTAAGGATTTCAACATATGAATTTTAGAGACACAAACATTCGGATCATAGCAAGGATTATGAGACAGGTGACAGAGTCTTGCATCTACTTCTGTAGGGATTCCAACAGAACTCTCTCTCTCCCTTTCTCTCTCTCTCTCTCTCTCTCTATATATATATATAGATAGATAGATAGATAGATATAGATAGATATAGATATATAACATATATACACACACATATGCTTATAAAATAAATATGCATATTTAGAAAGGTAGCAAATGGAACTTCCTAAAATAATCTCTCTCTCTCTCTCTTTCTCTCTCTCTCTATATATATATACACACACACTACACACACACACACACACACACACACACACACACACACAGAGCATGAAAGAAGTAGTAAAAATGAAAAGTGTAAAGGTATATTCCATAAACAGTACAGAATAGAAAAACTGTTAAATATGAAAGATATGATATGGGATAAATACGATATTAAATAAGTAATCACTGGCAATTTTTTATAGCTAATGAAAAACAACAATCCACAAAATGTCTAACAAATTCCAAACAGAAAATATACATACAAACCCATTATGGTGAAGCTGCAGATTACCAAGGATAATCAGAAGATTTTAAGAATGTCTAGAGATTAAAGCCAGTATCTTAGAGGTATAATAATTATATAAACAGCTGACTTTTCAGAAACAATCAAAACCAAGGAAAAATGCAATGATACTTTCAATAATAGGCTGAAAGAAAACCAAAGTGGAGCTAGGATTGCAGACCCTTCAAAAATATCTTTTAAAAATAAAGCTGAGAAAAATAAGACATTTTTAGACAATAATATCTGCTTTGCCACAAAGAGATTATCACTAAAAAAAATTATAAAGAATGGACAAAGATTTTTATCTATATTTTTCAGATGCTGCAATTACGACAGCTATACTTGGGGGAATGTAATAAGCATTCAGTAATATTTTTGAATCAGTCAATTCATTAATAATGAACTTCAAGTAGAAAGGAAGTGATGCTATATGAAATATCTGAGATTTCAATGAAGAAATAAACAGTAAATAACCTTGTATAAATGTAAGTAAAACTAACAAACTATAATCATATAAAACAAATATGTGAGTATTGTGGACTTATAAAACATAATGGTAGAACTAAAATAAATGGTTATAACTGTCATAATTAGTTGGTCTGAGTTAAAATACTATAAGGTCTTTTATTGTTTAGATGGATAGTAAAGATATTAAACTGCTTCACAGTTGATATGCACATAATTTAAAATTCCTAAGGTGATCATTAAAAAAATCGATCACAGTATCAAAACCCATAGGTATGAAAATACAGAATGATAACAATTGAAAACCAATGCAACACAAAATAAAACAGTTGAAAGAAACAAAGGAGAGATAAAAGAAAAATACATTCACAAAACAGGACAAATGGAGGGTAGAGAATTTGATGGTACAAATAAATCCAGATGTTTAAGAAATTGCAACAAATGTAAATTGACTCAGTATCCAGATAAAAGACAGACAGCTAGACTAGGAAAAAACAATCCAACTCTGTTGTTTACAAGTGACACAAGACATAATAAGGAAAAAGATGGAAAAGAGATGCCAGGAAAATATAAACAAAACAAAATTTGTGATGTGGTTGGAGGGGAATAGAAAGTAGGTCAGGTTTTTGTGCTTTTTGGCTCTGCCCTAGGATTTAGGCTTTATCTACCCATTATAGGCTTTAGTTGTTTGTGCTGGCACCATTTACATACATAATTGGAAGTGAAAGCCCTATAAATGTTTATCGTTAAATGTAAAGCTGTTCTCTGGACATAAGAGGAACATGATTTATTTTGTGATATAACCATGAAGACACTGTGATATATACTTTGAAACATTTAAAATCATACTAAAGTATACTAACTTGTCTATGAATGTTTCATTAGGAGGTAGTAAATATTTTTCAGAATAATACCCACTTAAGCATAATATAAGGTATGCCAGTCTTTGATTTTGATATATTTATATCTTATCTGTTTCATTCATTCATGTGAGTGGTAGAGTAAAAAATAGGTATTATATCAATACTTTTCTCATCTGACTTAATTAATACATACAATAGTAGAATATATACACATAAGCTTAATAATATAATACAATAGTAGAATACAATAGTAGAATATACACAGGTAAGCTTAATAATAGAACAAGTGATACAACTGACAATTGACAAGTAAAGAAAAAAAATAGATCTTACCCTGTCAGAATTCTTATAGCTAAAATATTACAATAAGTTTATTATTTCTCAATGCACTATCGTGGGTGGGAAGATATTATACCAAGAAAATCTCCTGTGTGTTAATCTTCTATGGTATCTTAACTTAATAGTGATATGGAGGAAACCTGCACAAACCCCTTACATAGCCTCATCCACCAGAGGGCAGACAGCAGAAGCAAGAACTACAATCGTGCAGCCTGTGAAATAAAAACCACATTCACAGAAAGATAGACAAGATGAAAAGGCAGAGGGCTATGCACGATGAAGGAACAAGATAAAAGCCCAGAAAAACAACTAAATGAAGTGGAGATAGGCACCTTCCAGAAAAAGAATTCAGAAAAATGATACTGAAGATGATACAGGACCTCGGGAAAAGAATGGAGGCAAAGATCAAGAAGATGCAAGAAATGTTTAACAAAGACCTAGAAGAATTAAAAAACAAACAAACAGGGCTTCCTTGGTGGCGCAGCGGTTGAGAGTCCACCTGCTGATGCAGGGGACACGGGTTCGTGCCCCAGTCTGGGAAGATCCCACATGCCGTGGAGTGGCTAGGTACGTGAGCCATGGCCACTGAGCCTGCACGTCCAGAGCCTGTGCTCCGCAATGGGAGAGGCCAAAACAGTGAGGCCCATGTACCGCAAAAAACAAACAAACAAACAGAGATGAACAATACAATAACTGAAATGAAAACTACACTAGAAGGAATCAATAGCAGAATAACTGAGGCAGAAGAACGGAGAAGTGACCTGGAAGACAGAATGGTGGAATTCACTGCTGCAGAACAGAATAAAGAAAAAAGAATGAAAAGAAATGAAGACAGCCTAAGAGACCTCTGGCACAACATTAAACGCAACAACATTTGCATTATAGGGGCCCCAGAGGAGAAGAGAGAGAGAAAGGACCCAAGAAAATATTTGAAGAGATTATAGTTGAAAACTTCCCTAACATGGGAAAGGAAATAGCCACCAAAGTCCAGGAAGCGCAGCAAGTCCCATACAGGATAAACCCAAGGAGAAACACGCCAAGACGCCTAGTAATCAAACTGGCAAAAATTAAAGACACAGACAAATTATGAAAGCAGCAAGGGAAAAACAAATAACATACAAGGGAATTCCCATAAGGTTAACAGCTGATTTCTCAGCAGAAACTCTATAAGCCAGAAGGAAGTGGCATGATATACTTAAAGTGATGAAAGGGAAGAAACTACAACCAAGGTTACTCTACCCAGCAAAGATCTCATTCAGATTCGATGGAGAAATCAAAGGCTTTACAGACACGGAAAAGCTAAGAGAATTCAGCACCACCAAACCAGCTCTACAACAAATGCTAAAGGAACTTCTCTAAGTGGGAAACAAAAGAGAAGTAAAGGACCTACAAAAACAAACCCAAAACAATTAAGAAAATGGTCATAGGAACATACATATCGATAATTACCTTAAATGTGAATGGATTAAATGCTCCAACCAGAAGACACAGGCTTACTGAATGGAAACAAAAACAAGACCCATATGTGTGCTGCCTACAAGAAACCCACTTCAGACCTATGGACACATACAGACTGAAAGTGAGGGGATGGAAAGAGATATTCCAAGCAAATGGAAATCAAAATAAAGCTGGAGAAGCAACATTCATATCAGATAAAATAGACTTTAAAATACAGAATGTTACAAGAGACAAGGAAGGGCACTACATAATGATCAAGGAATCAATCCAAGAAGACGATATAACAATTATAAATATATATGCACCCAACGTAGCAGCACCTCAATACATAAGGCAACTGCTAAAAGCTATAAAAGAGGAAATCGACAGTAACACAATAATAGTGGGGAACTTTAACACTTCACTTACACCAATGGACAGATCATCCAAAGTGAAAATAAATAAGGAAACAGAAGCTTTAAATGACACAACAGACCAGATAGATTTAGTTGATATTTATAGGTCATTCAATCCAAAAACAGCAGACTACACTTGCTTCTCAAGTGCTCACGGAACATTCTACAGGATAGATCACATGTTGGGTCACAAATCAAGCCTCAGTAAATTTAAGAAAATTGAAATCATATCAAGCATCTTTTTTGACCACAACACTATGAGATTAGAAATGAATTACAGAGAAAAAAACGTAAAAAACCCAAACACATGGGGGCTAAACAATACATTACTAAATAACCAAGAGATCACTGAAGAAATCAAAGAGGAAATGAAAAAATACCTAGAGACAAATGACAATGAAAACATGATGATCCAAAACCTATGGGATGCAGCAAAAGCAGTTCTAAGAGGGAAGTTTATGGCTATACAAGCCTACCTCAGGAAACAAAACAAATATCAAATAAACATCTAAACTTACACCTAAAGGAACTAGAGAAAGTAGAACAAACAAAACCCGAAGTTAGCACAAGGAAAGAAATCATAAAGATCAGAGCAGAAATCAATGAAATAGAAACAAAGAAAACAATAGCAAAGATCAATAAAACTAAAAGCTGGTTCTCTGAGAAGATAAACAGAATTGAGAAACCATTAGCCAGACTCATCAACAAGAAGAAGGAGAGGACTCAAATCAGAAAATTAGAAATGAAAAAGGAGAAGTTACAACAGACACCACAGAAATACAAAGCATCCTAACAGACTACTACAAGCAACTCTATGCCAATAAAATGGACAGCCTGGAAGAAATGGACAAATTCTTAGAAAGGTATAACCTTCCAAGGCAGAACCAGGAAGAAATAGAAAATATGAACAGACCAATCATCAGTAATGAAATTGAAATTGTGATTAAAAATCTTCCAACAAACAAAAGTCCAGGACCAGATGGCTTCACAGGTGAATTCTATCAAACATTTAGAGAAGAG
>NW_020175319.1:160092-238183 GCF_003031525.2 Neophocaena asiaeorientalis asiaeorientalis
AAAAAAAAAAAAAAAAAAACTACAAATAGAACTACCATATGACCCGGCAATCCCACTACTGGGCATATACCCAGAGAAAACCATAACTGAAAAAGACACATCCACCCCAATGTTCATTGCAGCACTATTTACAATAGCCAGATCATGGAAGCAACCTAAATGTCCATTGATAGACGAATGGATAAAGAAGATGTGGTACATATATACAATGGAATATTCCTCAGCCATATAAAGGAACAAAACTGGGTCATTTGTTCAGACGTGGATGGATCTAGAGACTGTCATACAGAGTAAAGTAAGTCAGAAAAAGAAAAACAAATATCGTATATTAACACATGTATATGGAACCTAGAAAAATGGTACAGATGAATTTGTTTGCAGGGCAGAAATTGAGACACAGATGTAGAGAACAAACGTATGGACACTAAGGGGGGAAAGCGGCGGAGGGGTGGGGGTGGGGGTGTGCTGAATTGGGCAATTGGGATCGACATGTATAAGCTGATGTGTATACAATGGATGACTAATTAGAACCTGCTGTATAAAAAATAAATTAAATTCAATTCAAAAATTAAAAAAAATAGTGATGTGATAAAATTTGTATATTCTACACACATACTAAGTGCTCAGGTGACACAATCTTTGTTGAATGATTCCATTGTTGGTTGATTGAAAAACTCCTAGCCATATGACATGAAATGCTAGTATTTATCTATTGGTATTATAATTAAACTGATTCATATTCATTTTAATATCAAAAAACAAACTTGTATAGTTGTATGTTCAATCAAATAGATTTTTAAGGCAAAAAGCATTACTAAAACTAAAAACGGTTAGTATATATAATTGTCCAGAAAGATATAAAATTATATCTTGTATGAATCTAATCACATACATATATGCATATATGCATATTTATATATATATAAGAATGCCCATGAATTACACACATATACTCTCAGAGAACTAAAAGGAAAAATAATCACATTTGTTGTCAATTTGGAGATTCTCTTATCCCTTTCTCAGTAATTGAAAGTTTAAGCTGGTTAAAAATAATAATAATAATGTGATCAAATTTAAGGAACATAATAATCCCATTTGCTATAATGGATTTTATAAATTCTGCACCCAATAACTGTAGAAACACATTGTTTTCAAGCAGATGTGTTCATTTATGGTATTTTCCAACCTACTGGGTCATAAAATATGTCTCAATAAATTTCGAAAGCTTGGTACAATATAGACTACAAAGATTTCTCTCCACGGTACAATTACACTAATAAGTAGAAATAACTAACTAGAAAAATGTTTGGAATTTCAGAAATATTGGCATAAATAATTCATTGGTCAAGGAAAAAATAAAAACAATAATAATGAGAATATTTAGGATTTAATGATTAATAAAACATACCTATTAAACCTGTGGGATACAGCTAAATGTTATTGAGAGGAACATTTTATAGTCTGGCATGCATTAGGAAAAAAAAAAATTTAATCCTAAATATTAGGAAGCTATTAAGTAAACAACAGAATAATAGGAAAGAAAGTTGAAGAAAGGATACTTAGAAGAAAAATTAATCAAATAGAAAGCAAACCTCTAATAGAGAAGATAATGTCTCTGATGACCAATAAATCTTTGTCAGAGACCAGCACCAGTTCTTACATCAGCTTTTAGAAACCACTAGAGTAAATGGTTTTATATGACTTTCCAATCCTTTTAAGTTATAATGTAATGAGACATGTCCCTATTCACACAATCTAGGTCACTTGATTGACAATGTGCTGTTTTGTCTCTTAGGTTGGAAGCCTATACAATCCGCTTTAGAAATGTGCATAATATCACACTGAACTTTCAGAACCTGGTATTATGGCATCCTCCCTTAGACGTTTTTAACTCTAAAAAAATAACACATATACAGCAAAAAAAATTACTCTTCTCTCAACGGTGTGGCCTATTATTTTGTAATTAATTAAATGTTTCAAGGGCAAAAAGAAGGAAGTAGGACAATAAATACAGGTAGTACTCCAGGCCAGAACACACTGGTAACCTCAAGATGGTACACAGAGATTACGAAGATGTCATGGTGCTTTTTCAAGATTTATTTACTTTCTAACTTTTTATTTTGAAGTAAGTTTAGACTTAACAGGTGAATTGCAAAAACAGTACACAGCATTCACATCACCCCTCACACAGCTTCCCCTTATGCTCTGAATGTATATAACTATGATATATTTATCAAAACTAAGACATCAACATTAGTACAATTCTATTGTCTGAATTACAGACTTTGTGTCCTTTCTCTGCTCATGATTGATTTTTATTATTTAAATAAATAAATAAATGTGTTAAATGTTCACTGAGATACCGTTTTAATTTGATCATCAGTTTTATTCCTACAGTCAAGTACCTAATTATTGTGCTCACCATGTACTGGAGTTATTTCTCTAGTCTTAAGTTTCCACCAATTCTATAGCTTAACTTTTCATGATTTCCATTTATTGTTCAATTTCTTTTCCACCTACAGCATGCTGTCCCTCACAGACTGACTAATCTCCCCATTTCCTTACTCAAGGTCTGAACACATACTGTACAGACCACTAGAATGGATTTTCCATGGTCCTGACAAAGTTTCTAGGGAAGCAACAGAAATCACCCTAGTGTATCAAAATGCTGTGCTTCTTTACTTCTTTAACTGTATTCTTTTGTGGAGAAGGAAAATGACCAGTACAACAGAGCTTCATGCAATAATACTTGTTTCAAAATTAACAATCCAATAGCATGCAATTCTATAGAGAATTGCTTCATTTCCTATAAATTCTCTGTGCCCATATTGTACTACTTTACAGTAGCATTAGGCTAATCTGTTGTTTTTCCGCAAGTATATAAAGATTTTATGACCATATGCAAAACAGGCTGCTGGGGCTAAATGTCTTTATTGACTGACGAGAGGATTTTTCCCCCTGTAGAAAACTAGACGATATTTACTCGGCAATGGTACAACATGTTTTTAGGCAGGTGGATAATATAATCATCACGATACTTTAGGGAGGCACTTCTGAGGGCAGGTGCAGGCAGGAAAGACTAGAATGGAGGAGATTTGAGACAGAGGATTCAGTTAGGAGGCTTGTGATGTGAAATAAGGAGCATCTGAACTAAATCAGTGGCAGCAGGTTTAGAGACTGATGTTTGAAATAGAGATTTTCAAAGGAGAATCAGTAGAATTTAGTGTCTGTTTAAAAGGCTGCTGGATAGTGATAGGGAAGTCAAGGCAGAAAGTAAGATGAGACATAAATGGTGGGAGACTAAATCATTGTTTAGATCATTCAAAAAAAAATTTTTTAACACAGGGTAACTTTGGAAAAGAGATGGAAATTAATTTCTACTTTGTACTTGATGAATGTAGGTGCCTAACAAAAATCAGAATGGAAATATCCAAGAAACTGGTTGACTCTAGTCATATATTACCTTAATCACTCTAGAGTAAATATGACAGGTGATTCTCTGGTTAAAAACCCTTTAAAACTTTCTAGAAAGTTTCCCAGACACCACCCCACCCACATGGTTACAGTCAGCAATTGCAATGGCTGAAGGTCTAAACCTCTTTGTTGGCCAAGAAAAGTGTATTTCAGTAAAGTCGCCAACCAGTTTTTCTGGAATGAGGTATGCCAGGTTGATCTCCATACATCACTATTCCAATCACAGTGCATGATATGACACCTTTGTTCCATTCTCACAATCCCTTTCTCTTTGATATCTTTTTTAAAAGCTTCTTATTCTATAACCTGACAGAGAAATGCATCAAATTTCCTCTGAAAGGCATCAAAAGATATCAGCTTAAGGGAGTAGACAGTGAATTAAAATAGATTTATTTTTACAGACTTGTATAACACGTACTTTAAACACTGCTTTAAGATTTTTGTTAGGCATTTGAAAATCATATATTCTTACCCATCCATTCAGCAAATATTTGTTCAGTCCTTCCTGCACCCCAGGTTTTTTACTAGACACTGAGAAGGAAGAAATGAATACCAGACAAAGAAATGGGAGGTAGATTAAGAGTTTTGATTATTTCTGGTGGGTGTGGCAATAGTACTGGGGTAAAGTAATGAGTCTTAGGCAAGACATACTGAAAAGTTGAGTCATTGGTCTGACACCTAGGATAATATATCCACTAAGGCGAGATAATTTAGTTCTATGCATAAACATATACATACTAATGTGTTCCTATTTAAAGACCACTTAGGGGCTTCCCTGGTGGCGCAGTGGTTGAGAGCCCCCCTGCCGATGCAGGGGACACGGGTTCGTGCCCCGGTCCGGGAAGATCCCACATGCCGCAGAGTGGCTGGGCCCGTGAGCCATGGCCGCTGAGCCTGCATGTCCAGAGCCTGTGCTCCGCAACGGGAGAGGCCACAACAGTGAGAAGCCCCCATACCGCAAAAAAAAAAAAAAAAAAAAAAAAAAAGACCACTTAAATGATCTACCTTCAAGTTGTCCATAATGAACTGGGATATATATATATATATACACACACACACACATATACATATACATACATACATACAGCAAATAATCATGGTAGAGTGTGGCAAGAGCTATGCTAAAACTATGACATAAAATACCCCAGGAAAGCAGAAGGGGTCACTGAACCCATGTCTCTAAGAAGAGCTACAAGAGATGGTTATGCTTGAACAGTGTCTTGATGAATGAGCTGTATTAAGCAAATAGACAGAAAGATGGTTGGTGAACTAAAAGAGACATCAAGGAATTACAAAACATTTCAGGTGATCAGTGGTGAGAGATAAGTCAGGAAACCAGTACAGCCAGTCATACAAAGATCCTAAGCCATTAAAAATGATACCACACCTAAGGACCCAGGAAGAAGGTCCTTACCAGAAGTTTCTTGATGAAGGAAGTGGCCTTAAATGGTCCTGTAAATATCAATAACCATATCACAGTTCCTAAATCTGGTTGTGCTCCCAAAGTATACATTTAAGGATTAATTTAACAAGTAATTTTGATGTGTAGTCAGATTTGGAAAGCATAGGTTTAAATATAAGATCCTACCTCTCTCTTCACAGGTAATTTGGAGCAAAATGACTTTTACACAGCCAATCTATAATCTGGTCAGGAATGGATAGAATGACATGGTAAAAACAAGCAAAAAACCAACTCTCTAAAAGGGACGCCAACAATAATTAGTTGAGACAACTGGATTCTCTCACTGTAGTATAACTATGAGGTGCAATAACATTAATTTATTAGTATGTTTAAGAGTAGAAAAGAATCACAGAGAGGAATCCCACAAGTGTAAGTTGTGAAACCACAAAGACTAAAAGTAAATGGTCATACTATAACATAAAACAAAGATTAGAGGAGAATATGAATCAACAAAATGGCACGGGGTGATGAATTCTGCCACTAGGGATTATGGAATCTCTAGAAGCTGCCTTCAGTTTTGAACCATCTTCTGATTCTCCAACCACATCCCCATCTCCAGGGTCCCAAATTTAGGGCTGAGCCCAGGATCCAGGGATTGTGATTCCTCCCTTACTTCTACATAAGTTATCAAAATAAACTATCCTATTAGATCAGTGATTTGATTTGGTATATTTTCTTTGTGATAACAGAGACAGCCTGAGATCACGGATGCTGTGGCAGTCATTGCTGATCATCTCTCAGTGTCCATCCCCCATTCTTCCTTTGCAGGGCACATGGCTGTTTGTAATAAAGTCTACATTTCCCAGCCTCTCTTGTAGATAAGTATATTCATATGAATAAGTTTTAGCCAATGAGATATAAAGGGAGGTAGTATTCAATTTTAGCAAGTACCACTGGCACATATATTTCATTACCTTCTTTTTTTCTAGAAAAAACCCAAACTGATGGCTGGGGCTCAAGCAACCATCTTGGGCCATGCAGTGAAAGCCATATGTTGATAATGGCGGAGCAACAGATAGAAGAAGAATACAGCATGTTATAGTTCCTGGTATTCTAGGAACTGCCCCTCTAGCCCTGGACTCCTTCCTTTCCTCCGAGATATGTCTCTAAGAAGCTGAAAAATAGTGACGTTGACCTACGGCTCTGGAGAAATATCACACTTTGAGCACAGATCCTACTATCATCTTTGAAGCAGAATACCCTCTTAAGAGAAGAACACTCAGCATCATCTGCTTTAGTCGCCCTTTAAAACCACATCACAGATTTAGCACAAACCCAGACCATCCACATCAACAAGTCTCCATTGCCGGACCTCTCTAATACTAAAGGCCACCTTTCCCTACTAATACCAGCCAACAAGTGCTGCTATGCCTGAAACACCAACACGAAAGGCAACAGTTCTCGAATGTTGGTGTGCAGCATCAGTAGATACAAAGCATCTTTATGAAGTATCTGTTAAAATCCAGATCATCAGGCCCAACCCCTAGAAATGTATATGTAGTAGGACTGGAATTTGCATCTCATCCAGTACCTAGGTGATTCTGAAGCAATGGTATTTTGGTTACTCTTTGAGAAAGACAATTACAAATCTGAATAATACATGAGGGAATTATCTATCAGTTAATTAATTTATCAGTAAAGACTGGTTTAATCCATACCAACATACACTCAGTTAAGAGGGATGAATCATTTAGGGCAGACAGTTAGACCTCAGCCTTCAAATGGCTGGCTCAGGGTTCTGGAGATATCAAATATCTACACAGAATTTTGCATCTTGCAAAATACTTTTACATGTACCTAAGTCCCACAAAATGCTGTGATGTAGATATTTTTATGACCCTAATTCACGAATAAGAAAACATCAGGTTCCAAGAGTTAAAGGCTGGGGCTAGAGTTGCACCCAGAGCCTCTGATGCTGGTTCTAAGACTCCGTCGTTCAAATCATGGCTATCTCATTAGGAAAGAGGTAAAAGAATCTGGAACAAATAAGATACAAAGCAACTAAATTTCGATGAGATTTAGGGCATGGGCAATACTGTGGCTGGAAAAGGTACGCAAGGGATAGCATAGGGGCACATGGGTGTCTGAGGGTAGAAAACAAGGATCAAGAGAAATCTCTCAGGTAAGGATGAAAATGCACCACAGATAAGATGTCCTGACTTTGCAAGCTGAGCTGCAACCAGCCTTTCAACTAGAACTGGCAGCAAATAGTCACAAGGGAAAATTTTAAAAAGAGGTGATCCTACCTTGTCTATAATTGCCTGTGATAAAATGAACGTATGGCCCATACTGCTGGTCTGTGATAGATTATGGACAGGCTGCAGCAAACGTATGACCAGGGCTCCCCTAATTAGAAGTCTGCTTCTCCAGCCTTTCACAATTAGCACTGAACGATGTGAATGTCTTTGATTGTGTTAACCCTGGACATGAATATTTTATTCATTTGGACCATACTCAAAAATTCACATACTTAAACTACGATATGCTGTATTATGTTAATGAGAGAAAACTCTCCAAGGAAGAAATTGTACTAAGGGTGCACAATGCGTACTATTTACCAAGATAACAAGATTTTCTGTCCTGTTTCTGTCCTGTTCTAAGTTATGTCTATCCAAAATTTGCATTGGATAATTGATACAATTATCAATGTATAATTGATACAATTATATACATATCAATTCAGAAAATTGATATATGTATAAAACTGCATTAGAACACTGTTGCAGTTAATTATTTTGTTTGCAGAGGATCTGTGGAATAGTGACCAAATGTTTTGGTGGTTTGAGATAACCTGATCTGCTCTCATCTCCTTCATGTAGAGAGTTAGTGGGTCCACAGAGCACTAAAAGGGGTGAATCCTTTAGGAGAGAGAATTAGACCTCAGCTTTCAAATCACTGGCTTAGTGCTCTGGGGATGTTTCCAGTAGGTCATTGTGAGAAGAGAGGCATGATCATAAACTTTCACATGAAAAGGTCTACAAGTTCCTGTGCAATCTGGTACCTACCCACTTTTCATCATCCACACCTCCTGTGGGTCTCTTTCTGGAGGACTTTGCTTAAGACACATTGGCCATCTTTAAGTTTCTTGAAAACTCCAAACTCCTTCCTGTTCCAGGACCTTTGCATTTGCTAATCCTCTAGCTAGAATACATTTCTCCCTTTATTCCTATGGCTAACTCCTACTCATTCCACAGGCATCAAAGTAATTGACATATCCTTGGAAAATGTCAAAGGATGGAAATGGAAAAGGATGGAAATGGAAAAGGATATTGACATATCCCTGATCATCTCCACTTCAAGTTAAGTCTTCTGTCCACAAATCCCAGGGCTTGCATGGCTTCCCTTCATAGCACTTGATACCATAAAAAATATACAGCAATCTGAGTAACTATCTGTTTGATGAATACCCCCCCCACTACACCATAGTTCCATGTGGGCAAGGACCAAGCTTGTCTTCCGTATCATTGTATTCCTAGCAAAGTAGCTGGCATATAGCAGCTACTTATATTAATTGAATGAGTGAATAAATAAACATAATTTCTTTCAGGAAAAACATTAGCATGTTCCAGAACTACAGGATGAACAGCTGAGATTTGCTTACACACACACACACGCACACACACACATACATACACACACACACACACACACACACAGGTGTACCTTGGGCCTTTAAATAATAGCATCGATTTTGTGAAAGATTAAACAAGATAAAAAACCATCATTTGTTCTATAACCTTGTCCAAAGCACTTGGAAAGTGACTTAAATTAGTGACTCTAGAACTTCAGGGTTCAAGAGTAAAGCACACAACATTTGTTTAACATGACATTTCTCTTTGCCCCAGCCCCTCCTTCAATGTTTCAGTTAGTAAATCTGAGGTAGATGCTGGCAATCTGCAATAAACAAGCACCTCAGGAAATTTTAATAAAATGACTAATTTCTAAAAATATTTGTTGAGCACTTCATATGTGCCAGGCATGGCATGAAGTGATGGGGACACAGATGATGTCCAAGTTTGAGAGCCAGTGCAGTAAACGATGGCTCAGCGATTCTCCCTACCACTTCCAATGCTATAATTTCCATTTATTTGTGCATTCTGTACATATTTATTGATGAATTCTAAAGCCTAAAGCACTATACAAGTCTTACATGTGATAAATGTTCTCTTTCCCTCAAATTCCTTTCAAAAAAAGTTCAGAAAAGAGGAACGTAAACTCATATTCACATACTTATTGGCTATCTGCCAAACATCAAGCACTGAGAAACATTTTACATGTTCTCAAATAGGACTTTTTATGAAGTCATTCAGGTCTCTAAAAATTAATATAATATTCTTTAGTGCTTACTAATTTTTAAGCATTGTGATTTTAAGCATAGGAATTACTTTAGTAAATACTAAAATAATATTTTATTGATTATTTCTTTAAGTTATCACAGGAATCCTATGAGGCAAGTATCATTATTATTTATAAATAACTTGTTACAGATCACCTAGCTAGTAAATAGGATAAAAGGGAAAAATAAATGTTATAAATAGCTTCAATATGAGGCAGTGTTATTAAGTACCCAATGGAACTATAGAAACAGAGAAGTAGGAGAAAACCCTTTGAGAGGGGAAAATACAAAACAAGTGTGGGCACTACAATATACTTACTATACAATTCATGATGAGGCAGTTTCATCTACGGCCCTAATTCATTAGTAGAAAGACATACAAAGGGACCTAAGACACTTATGTCTCTGTTCTGCACATACAGCATAAGCCATGCAGTAAATTTTCTTGTCAAGATGTTTTCTCCTTTTTGTGTCTGCTTCACCCATTCTTTTGCAAGTGTTCAATCTGAGCTTATTCTCACAGCCATTCCACAGAAGCAACCTTCCCCTGGGCTCTATAAAGTTCAATATCTTAGCAACTTTCCTTTGCAGAGGGGTACCACTGGTGAGCAGCCAAACAGCCAAACAAGCAAGACTTGTTTCATACTTCCTTCGCTTAGGATATGTACTAGGTTGAATAGTGTCCTCCCCAAATTCATGTTCACCTGGAACCCTAGAACATGACCTTATTTGGAAATAGACTCTTTGCATATATAGTTAGTTAAATGGAAGTTATAATGGATTAGGGTGAACCCTAAATCCAATGACTGGTGTCTTTATAAGACTCTGTGAAGACACACACAGGGAACAAGGCCATTAGACGATGGATGCAGAGATTGGAATGATGCAGCCACAAGCCAAGGAATGCCAAAGATTGCCTGGAGCCACCAGGGGGTCAGGGAAAGGCAAGGAAGGATTCTTCCTAGGAGTCTTCAGAGAGAGAAAGACCCTGCTGACACCTTGATTTCAGACTTCTAGCCTTCAAAACTGTAAAAGAATAAATTTCTATTCTTTTAAGCCACCGAGTTTGTATTTGTTTATTTTTTATGGTAGTCTTGAGAAAGTAATAGAGGATTTTATCAGAGAAACCCTCTGGCATAGGTCATTATGACAATGTACCTGTATTACTGTTATGCTTTTAAATTGCCCCAGTAGAATTTCTTCTGGTATGATTTTAAATAATGGAGACACATGACTACAAAGCCACTTAAAGTAGTGACTCCTTAATAGACATAAGCAACCTAACTTTGAAATTTAGGAGTTTATCAAGAAGAACGGCAAAAACCTTCAAATGTTTTTCAGATATAGTTTTCCATTAGCCAAACTTGTATGTCAAAATGAGTGTCACTCAAATCATCTACGGGAGCCATCTCTGAGAAGAAGCAAAAAGAGTTGCCAAAGTATGCCTCCATGGATGTTGGGATGCCTTAGGATTCAGGACAACAGAGATGCCTTCTTATTTTGAGGTTAGAGACAAAAGTAAGCTTTGAATAACGCTATGAACTTTGCAAAAGTATCTTCAGAGAATGGGTGACTTTGAAGAATGAATGATCCGTACAATGTCTCAATGAAGAAAGAGGGAGGTGCGTGCGTGCGTGCGTGTGTGTGGTGGAGCGGTGAAGAGTAGCAACCTGGCCCTTTCTTTCAGATCTCCTCTCTTTCCAGGAACAGACCACCACTGTTTCCAGGGTGATCACAATTGTGCAACCTGTAACAGCTAAATTTAAAAACATAAAAATGCCTAAGAAGAGTTTCAGCAGTTTACATATATACCTTATGGGTTGTTACACTTTGCAGTTAGAGGCAATGAACTTGAAGGGAAATATTGAGGACTTGCCAAAATCTGTGCAAATGAGACTGCCACATTTATACTTTACGCTCCCACGGAGTATCCTACCACATTTTGTATTCAGGAAATACTGTATCACACATTTATAACAGCAACAGGGCCTGTTTTCAATAGTAAAAGTATTAGTGTTTCTAGCATATGCCAGTGAACTCCATAATATCCCTTTCCCTGAATACATTTACTCCTCACCAATTAGTCTACATTTGTGTTAATTATGATGTTTTTAACCCAATTATACTTGCAAAAATAGTAATTTTTGTAATCTGGAAGTCAGGCAAAATTCTTTCATTCATCTGCCCCCTTCATCTAATATATGTTGAAACAGTAAAGGAAATGTTAAGAGCATAGATGCTGGGGTCAGGGTGGTCTGGGTTCAAAATCTCAATCTTTTCACTTTTTATCCATGTGATCTTAGAGGTTGGCTTCTCTTTCAAAGTCTTTGTTTCCTTATCTGTAAAATGGATATCATAATAGTGGCTTCTGTAGAGTGGGGTGGTGGACACTTACTCCACTTGACATACTTTTCCACAGCAGAGAAGAAATTTGCAGTTCCCTTCCAGGAGGGAAATCTACACAAGAGACTCTGCCAGTTTCTCTCCACACCTTCATTCATTCCACTCTTGGGAAGGAGAGGACTTAACTAATTGGTGAATTTAGGAAAAGGAACTGAGTATGCACCATGAACTCCTTCCTCTCTCCCTCTTCAGATCTACCTTCCTGCAAAGAGGGCTGCAGAGAGTCTGTGTCCTCCCTGATGACGTCTTGGGGAAGGCCTGAAGCCAGCTGGCTATGCCAAGCACTGGGCACACGTCTTTCTAATTCATACGGGACATCTAAAGAATGCAGCCCAGCTGATGAGCCAAGCTATGCTCTCTAATCAGCTCATCAGAAGTAAAGTGGTGAGAAAGGAAGATGATCTGGTTCTTACAGAAACAACACCAGCCTCAAAGATTGGTTTTGAGAACTGAATGAGATAATGATGCAAAGCTTAGGAGGACGCCAAGTACAACTTCAGCAATAGACACTACTGGCTGTTATTGTGACAGGTATTTTTCCTATTGATATCACCACCTCTAACATTGTTACTGCTGCTGCTATTTTATTCTTATTGTTCTTGGATTGCCACCAGCCAAAGAGAACTGTGACTTATCATTAGCATAAATGGTTTGCACAAGAGTAAGGACACTGTCAAAAGGAAAGTTTGTGTCCAGTTGCTTACTGGAGAAAAGAGAGAAAAATGGAGATGATATCAACAGCATTTGGCTCCCAGTTGCAGAAGCCTTTGGTACTCATACTGACCTCTTTGGAGGTGCTCTCTCCATTTCTGCTGAGAACGGAGGCTAGGTTCCAAGGAGGACTGAAGGCAATGTAGTGTCATTTGGTTCCGTGGAAGTTCACATCTCCTAGTGCCCAGGACATGGAATCCTGGCTAGAACAGCATTCTCCTGACAAAGCAGCAGATAACGGAATGCCTCTGAGCCCGAGAGAAAGAGCAGAGAACTGAGAACTTAGTCTTAAGCACATGTAAACACCTCTTGTGGACGCCAAGAAAAACCCCTTGGGTTGAAGCAGGTGCTTTGGCAGAAACTGAGTTGAGTCCCAGTAGATTCGAGCCATAAGCCATCAAAATGTGGGTAGAAATACTGTGTGACCTCATTCATACACAACGAATAATGAGTCCTAGAAACATCTGGATTACATAAGAATTAATATGCCAGCCAGACAATTAAATATCAGCTGAGGCAATACAGATTATGATTGGACCATCACTATAATTTAGTCTCATTTAGTGCACCATAATTAAGTAATTGAATAATAATAATATGTAAGAAAACATTAGTGCCTTAAATTACAGAGAGGTCTACCAATACCAGTTCACTTTCTGGGAAAAGTGTCCCCCCAAAGCGTAGTCATTATTAAAACCCACTTTACAGACAGTAAAATATTAAGAGCAAGGAATTACAACTAACTTCCCAATTTCACATGAAAAGGTGAAACAAGAATATGATTGGTCTCTGGTCCTGTGGAATCAAAACGTTTCCATTCTGTCCCAATGTGCGTCTCCCCCAAAAGTCCATCCCTTATCTTTCATTCCCTGTGCCCTCCAACCTGTATACTCACACACTAAATACCAGTCTTCTAGTCAAAGGCACTAGAAAGTACAACAGTTTTTTGAGCTTCAAGGAATAAAGAATATTTACATTTTCTTTGTTTCTTCACTTTCAGAAACAGTCTAGATTCTAGTTTATAACTAAGGTAAGATCATACAGAGATCGTGATGAAGGGAGTAAGGTAATAATGGCTGGGAAAAGGGAAGAGAAAATGAGAGAAGAGCAAGGGTGTAAAAAATTCCAAGAAGGAAGTTATGATGCCACATTTGGAAATAGGTATATCCCAGTTCTGTGTTAAATTGGAGCAAAAGAAATAAAGGTAGACATTAGAATAAATTCTTGACCACAGTCAATAATTTTGAACGCTGAATTTAAACATGAACTTCAAATGGTAATTTTGTGACTGGATGATGTCTAAATCCATGATCCTTTTATGTTGGATCTTCTGTTTTCTCTTAGGGTTATTGCCTCCATAATCTCATCTTTGCAATATAATCTGGCAGGTGTTCTTCAAATTCTCTTAATAGTTTGCTTACTTACAATACTCACTAATAACAACAATGGTTAACATGTACTGAATGCTCAAATTTATGCCAGGAAGTATTATAAGCACTTGATATGTATTAATGTATTTAATTCTCTTACTAACCCTATGAAGATATAAATAATATTTTTTAAACTAAAACAACTAAATCACAGTAAGAGTAAAGAAATTGTCAGGATCAAGGAAACAAATAGTGAGGCTGGATACAAACTAAAGCTGTCACGTTCCAGAGCCCAGAATCAACCACTGTGCAAAGCTGCTTTGGAACATATATAAATGTGGACAAAAACAACTATACCCCAATTAAAAAAAAAAATAAGGCTTAAAATTAAAAACGAACAAAACAGAAAATGTGGACAAAAACTAACTAAATCATGCTATTTGTAAGTTCTAATTTCTTAAATGATCCATTTGTAATAATCTCAAATTTTGTATTTTTTATTCTTATAAGACTAGGACGAGTTTTTGCTAAAATCGAATAAACTTTTATCTCTGTTTGGATACAGAAGGTGTTGATATGTACATGGTAGAGTAGAAGTCCAAACCAGTACAGACTAAAAACTACAGGAAAAAGAACAAAGCAGGAGGCATAACCCTCCCAGACTTCAGACAATACTACAAAGCTACAGTAATCAAAACAGTGTGGTATTGGCATACAAATTATTATATATTTCTATATATATTATAGCTCATTCTCTCTTTATTCTAAGTTTTCATTTATTTACAAATCTTAGAAAGGGATCTCTGATCTCAGCCCTACTTTGGTTGTCCCATCAGCCTCATTTCTCCTTCAATTCACCATCACCATATTATGTTCCATGGGGATTCACTGCTGACATTTGAAGCTGGATAATTCTTCAGTGTGTGGGATTGCCTCATGTCATATAGGACCTTTGGAATTCCTAGCTTTAGGCACTAAATGCCGAAAGACAACTGCAGATGTTCCCATACTTTTTAAATTTCCCTAGGTGCAGCCTTGCACTTCATTAAGAGCCATTGGCCTAAGAGCCCAAAGCCAACCAAGTGGTATTTTGCACCAATTTTTTGTTTCTATATTTACTCACATTGCTCTGCCTTAGAGTTTGTGAATGTAGTCCCAACTACAAGTACATGACCAAGGTGGAAGTCCTCTAACATACTCTCTCAAGTCTACATAGTCTACAGGTTATCTCTGGACTGTTCCTGAGCTCCTTCTTCAGATAGAGTTGATATATCTTCACTGGAATGTATTTAGTTAGTTGAATCTTTTTAAGGATGGAAATGCATCTCAATATTTCATTATAGTCCTAGTAGATATGTCTATACATTTCTAGAAATGAAAACAGTAAGGGCTTCACTTTGTTGGGAGAGGGCAGGTGATCACTACATGTTAGATTTGTGCTAGACACTTTATATAAGTGAGCTCCCCAGTTTATTCTTTACATAAATTCTCCATGGTTGCTATTATTGTGCTCATTTTGAAAACAAGAAAACTGAGACTGAAAGATATTAAATAATTTGCCAATAAGAACATTAATGAAGGCAATAACTATATTTATAGTAATAATAGTAACACAGAGGCCTAATTCTACTAGGTAAATATTAACTTCTCAGGTTTTACATGATTGAATTTCTATGGGTAATGTTTAGGATATCATGAGAGTTCTATAGGGAAGTTGTATAGGAGAGCTTTATTGGGCCCTCTCCAAAAATAATCAACTACCCTTTACTTTGCCTATTTATCTTATAAGGCTTGTTGACTATAGTCAAACCTACCTTTGTCTAGCCAAAGGTCTAAATAAAGGTCTCTGGATAAAGTCCACTTTCTTAGAAAATAAGATACAAAATAGATGATCTAGAACATTCTAGAAAGAACTGAACAAAGCATCTGAAATTTGCAACTTCAAACTGCCATCACTAGTTGTGTGCCCTTAACAGGTTAGGCCTCAGTCTCTTTATTTATAAAGCAGGAGAGCTGGATCAGTGAGGCATGATATTCCTCCCAGAGATTAAGTTTAAGGTTTGATGGCACTTACTTAAGAAAGTTCTTTATTCAAATATTGCCTCAATTTTGTTCACCATTCTCCTAAAATGTTCCTGACCATATCTTGAACACACAAGAGGAAAAGAAAATGCTAACTCCCTTAGAAGTATGTTCAATTTTTGTGGGACTGGCTGGTGAAGAAAAATGGTTTGTAAGACTAAAGGTTCGGAGAAGAACACACTCTCTACAAGGGAAGGTGCATTGCAAGGAGTGTATGAAATTACAGTACAAAGGATCAAAGAGGAAAATTGCCTTTAGAGTGACAGGCTCTCCTTCAAGGAGAAGAAAAACCAAATATTTTATTCCTGTGGAGGCACGGTAGGGCTCATATTTTAGCCTGCAGAATTCCTCAGGATTGCTATAACTGAGCCTCTTGCAGGGAGGACCTATTAATCCTTTGCATGCTTTGCCATTAATATCGTTTATTGGGCCACAAGAAGAGGATATAAACCTTTAATGTCACTTTTTCACACTAAGGATTTTTTCCTTAAAAATTCAATGGTATCTGCCAATTTGATATGGCACTTTAAGGAGGTTAGAGAAGCAGATGGCTGATTCTTAGTGACTAATTTTTTGCATCAACCAATGATTTGTTATTTGATGCACACTGCACAGGATAACAATGTTCCTTTTTAATGGAGTTAGAATATGCTACAGAAAGGGAAAAGGAAGAGTTTTTGCTGACAAATAATAAAGATTTGATTCAGAAGGGTCTGGAAGGAAAACAGAGCACGTACAAACACTAACTTACAAGTCAGTGAGCACTTACAAACTAACCAAAAGGTAAAATTCTGGAGGAGAGGGAGGAAGCAAAGAAGAACGCAGTATTCACTATACACTCAATGTCAATTGTGAGGAAAATCTCAAGCAAGGATTACAAAAGTTTCTTAGGTTAAAAAATGAGTCAGGCAGCTATTGCTTCAAATCTTTGGACAGACGTTTGCACTCTGGATAACTTGGGACTGTTAGCTGAGTGTTAGATTCAGTAAAAGTAAAATGCTGGTAGGAAAAAATCTCATAAAAAGATGCTATAAGCGTGAAATTTAAAAGTGTCCATAATTACTGAACTCAGTAACTGATGCTTAGTAAATACTCATTTGTTCATTGTCTGATATAAGTACTCACCAGATGCTTTCTTTCCCCCTACCCTCTGATAAATCTAAACAGTTTGTACCCCTTTCATTATTTTCTGTCTAATCAGTAACAGTGTTTGAGGGCAATTCTTTTTGGTCATCTTCCCATGTGCCCCCACTCCCAATTTCAGGCACAGGACTGCTGGGAATCTTATGGATACAAGGAGAAGAACAAGACTTCAGGAAAACATAAAAGGAAGGAAAAGAAACAGGAGGCAATTATGAAAAACACATCTTCTAAAGGGCTCAATATCAGAATAAAGAAGTACTTTAGAGCTTGAGACAACTGGGCACCGATCTGGGAATAAAGAGAAAAGACAAATATTGTGATACGGTAAAGGTAGAAATGGTTTAGAAGAAGTGGAGCAAGTCCTGCCATGTGTTGACGATGTGGTAATAAAAGAAGGGGAAATTCGGTATCTTTGTGAAGACAATCTGATGCAGCAAAAAGCATGTATTGTATAAGATTATGCTTTTAATAAGATAGCCAGTAGCCACACGTGGCTTTTTAAATTAAACAACATTCAAAATTCAGTTCCTTATTCACACTAGTCCCGTTTCAAGCGCTCAATAGCCAGAGGTGGCCGGTGGCTGCTGTATATTATAGGCTATAACCCTCACTGCAGAAGATTCTGATGGACAGTTCCTCTTTGACAAGATAAAAGGAGGAAGTTTCTGCCTGTTTGTTATTTATCCAGTGACTATCTAGCGTCATTTACTCTTCTGCAGGTTAGGTATACATGGTGACTAAAGCCAAGTTCTGGCTCTCACAGAGTTTCCAGTCTAGTTGGGGAAATGCACAAAATTGAGCAAGTAGTAGCAATGCAATAAGCTAATCACTGGATATATGAAGGGCTATGGAAACAGTGAGGAGGGAGTAATAACTAATGCTTAACTGGGAAGATAACTGGTTTTGAAACATTGCTTAGGCTTTCATTAGCTGTGCAGTTTGGACAGGTTACTTAACTTCTCTGGACCTTAGTTTATTTTTTCACTTGTTCATTCATTTCTTTACATCCTACTTTCCTTGGTTTTTCAATAAATATTTCTTGAGTGCTTTTCATATATGTCACACAGAACTGAAAACATTTGGCACCACTGTAGCTCTGGTTAAAATATAACCCATTTGTAATGTCCAAAATGGTAAATATAATTAACACTGCTGTATGTTACACATGAACTCTGTTACAAGAGTAAATCCTAAGAGTTCTCACCAAAAGAAATTTTTTCTATTTAAGTTCATACCTATATGAGATGATGGGTGTCCACTAAACCTACTGCAATAATCATTTCATGATGTATGTAAATCAAACCATTATGCCATATACCTTAAACATACACAATGCTCTGTGTCCATTATATCTCAATAAAACTGGAAGAAAAAATATAACCCATTTGATCCATCTCACTTTTCTCTAAAGCAATGTTATTGCTTTCTCTAATCCATTTCATGTTGATCATATCCTGAGACTTTCTCTGAATTATCAGAACTGCTTCATTTATTCATTCAACCAATCTAACAGAGATTATTGAGAACTTGCTATGTAATAGGCACCATATTAAAGACATATAATGGGAATGCCATGGCCTTTGTCCTAAAAAATCTAGTGGGATAGACAGGGACACAAAATTGCAATGTAATAAAGGTGTGAGCGATAGGACCTATGAGATAAAAAAAGGATGGAGGACTAACCAAACTTCAAAGAACATAGTTCACCTCATTATTCACCCATAAAATGATGCATTTCATTGGTTATCTGTCTTCAAACAATGATGAAAGCCTTGCACACCATATAAAGCTACGCTCAAATATTATCGGCCAAATGACAGTCAACCCAATTGGGAAGTTTTGGGGGAGAGAATATGAGAATTCAGGGTCAATTACACATTAAGGATTTTGATGTGTATGGTTGATCAGAATCCACCTATACCTATATATCCACAAGTGAATCCTTGTTACACCTGATGATAAAAGCATTCCTTTCAGCAAACATTTATTGAATGTCTACTCAGTACCAGCATTATGCTACGGGATAGAAAGGACACAGAAATGTGCAAGGCTTGCTCTTTGCCCTCGGTGAACTTCTAATCTAAGTAAATACATTTGAAAAATTCTATCTGTGGCTAAAAGGATGGTCGTCAATGTGTTTTAAGAAATCAAAGGATAAGAAACAGTATGCTTCCTAGAGCAGGTGGAATTCCCAACATGATATGATAGTAGAACTTTGACATAAAAAATGAAGAAGAATGACTCCAGAAAGAATAAATATCAGGAACAAAAGCTCAGAAGCGAAATGTAAGACTTTGATAGTGGTTCATTGGCCAAATATCATGAGTCTGATACTAAGCTACATATCTGAAGTACACTGCATTATTTCATTTTTTACAATAGCACCATGATATAAGTATTATTACACCATTTTAAAGATGAAGAACCTAGGTCTCAAAGAATTTACAATAGGTTATTGACCTGAAGTCACAAAGGTAATACATGTTCAAGTGATGGTTCAAACTCAAGACACTGACATCAAAGCCTTCTCACCTAGGTAGTAGAAATATAGATAGGCTACCTGATCGTCTGAAGAGAAGTACTGAAAAATGTGATTAGAAAGTCTACCTAAGCCAGATAGTCAAGGGTCTTGAAGGCTAGACTAAAACAAGATTAATCTATTTAAATTTCACAAAAAATCACTCCAAAGAAATTAAATACATGGAAAATTATTTAAGCGTAACTTAAATTCAGTTCAGCAATGTTTCACAAGTTAAAGACAGGAGATAGGTAATAATAAAACACCATACCGGGCTTCCCTGGTGGCTCAGTGGTTGAGAGTCCGCCTGCCGATGCAAGGGACACGGGTTTGCGCCCTGGTCTGGGCCGCGGAGCTGCTAGGCCCGTGAGCTATGGCCACTGAGCCTGTGCATCCCGGAGCCTGTGCTCCGCAACGGGAGAGGCCACAACAGTGAGAGGCCCGCGTACCGCCAAAAAAAAAAAAAAAAAAAAAAAAAAAAACACCATACCTACCTTTATACTTCTCAATTGTCTGAGCCTATGACGAAAGCCTAACAAAGGAGGTAGAGGAGGAAAGAAAAATTGGCTACTGAGTTCAAATACTGACAGGTATGTATACATGTATATGTGTTTATTTTTAAGTGGAAATGCCACGTTCTATACCCACACTATACTCACAGGCTTAAAGCACAGGACAAAGAACCTCCTTTTATGAAATTCAGGTGTCCTGCTATGGCAACAAAGGCATCACAACAGGTCCCCGCAAAAGGAAATGGAGTTATAATAACTATGCAAGCTGTCGTGCCAGGCAGTGACAAACAACTGATTAAGACCAAATTGGCCAGCTTGGGATGCTGACCAAAACTTGGCTCTTTCCTGAGGGTGCTGTTACCAGGACATATTATTGTATTTCTACAACATGGAAATTAAAACATAGCACTAGGGTTGATTTTTGTCTTCTCCGCTGCTCCCCTCCCTTGAGAAAAGCATCACTGTCACTCACTGTTGATTGCATTCTTGCCCTCTTTATCATCTATTCAGTTCACATTAAGTTGAAACTTTCAAGAGAGAAGTTAGAAGCGTTCATGCTCTGTCCCTATTGTGGAACTCGTCATTTAAAAAACAAAGCGATAACCACACACACGCATGCACGGACACAATCACATCGCACACATATGTGCATTGGCAATAACCCTGAAACAGAATAAGAGATCCCTGATGGAGACTGAACACGATAAATGGAACACAGTGGAGACGTAAATTGCCAGAGGTATCAGAAGACGTGTTTTGGTGATGCCAACAGTGGAACAGTCATTTATTTAAATATCTGACAACTAGAAGGTTAAAGGGAACCCACCCCTGTCATTCACTTAGGCTGCTGATTGATTGATACCAACCTTCCTCTCCTTCCTTGGCATCTAACCATCTTCCATTCCTTTCTGACAAGGTCCCTGAATTTCCCCAAGCAAAGAGCTCATACCTAAGGCGAGAGCTTCTTATTAATTGTTCTAAATGGAGTGCAGATCTATAAAGGTCATGGTTGCTTTCTAACAAGCTGTTGCCCAGATCAAATGCCTTTCAAATGTGACTAATTATCACATTGGTAGAGATGGCCCAAGGCTCTCCAGAGTTAGTCAGGGAGCATGGAAGGTGTCTCTGATAACATAAGGGATGTGTATAAGTAGCTCACAGGAACATTGTGCTACAATTGCTATATACATATTCCTTCTTCCCATGATTCATGTGAAACTAAATCAGGACCCATGTCACCACAGTGAGAGGGGTATGGTTTTAATAGCAGTGGTGACAGCTATTTTCTTAGTCCAGACACCAGCTGGAGAGCTGTACTAGAGAGAAAAATGCACGTGCTTTTCACACTTAAATTAGACATTGGTTCTTGTAATGTCTTAGACCACCAGTTAGAAGCAAAAGACATACAAGCAATGTGACCTACAAGTGACCATTATTAAAAAAACAAATATAAAGCTGTCAGATTCTCTATTGTCTGAAATACTAGGAAGATGTTCTAATGTTGTCACTGCTGAATATCCATTCAGATAATAATATAGAAAACATATTATACTTCCTTAGTCAGAATGGGCTTAGAACACACCACCATTTTATCATGCAATATTTAAATCTCCAATCTCAAAATCTCCAGCAGTAATACTATCCACCAATATTTGCCTTATTATCACCTAAACTATTAAATGATAAATGGAAAACATGACTGGAGCTCTTTGGAAAAATTAATGATGTTTTCAAACAAAGTAAATTCATAACTGAGTAAATGTTTAATTAATTTTTTCAGGGGTCCAAATCCAGGAAGGTGTCATTTAAAATATTCTGTCATTGCTGGAAGTCTTGATAAAAATTTCAGAATGCATGTTTCCTATATGTGGTATATTTACAAAATAATGATATAACATGCACAAATAACTAGAGTGAATATTCTCATTCAATTTTCCTATTTAGACATTGTCCGAAAAGTTTCTTTTCTGTGTCATAGCAAAGAAAACCAAATACTAAATAAAGGGTACAAAAATATAAATAAATTATTACTATTGAATCTCCCTAACTTATATTATCAATTTCTCCAGAATCTACCAGGCTGTTGGAAAAGTAAAAGTAAACAAGCACCATATGCAAACCAAGTGACAGCTAAATAATTTAAATATTTAACAGGAAAGGAGAATAAATTTAAAGGATATAAAAGAGAAGTTACCTTACCCTAGAGGGGTACTTTATATCATCATTACATGCCCTAATTTTTGATATATTTTAAATCATAGACAAGGATGGAAACAAGGAAAAGGAAGAAACGATGTCACTTAGGACCAAATCAAATCGTTTCTATTAAAGTAACTTTGAGGCAGAGGGTAGAGCAGACAGTGATACTTTATATCACTCTATTCCCTTAGTGAGTATTTAATTAGCACCTACTATGCTTCAGGCAGTGCAAGACTGAGAAAGTAAAAATGAATCTTGATCCTTCAGGGAAGATAAATATGTAAATACAAAAGGAAATAAATATGTAAATATACAAGGAAAACTAAGCATACAATGCTCTAACTGCTGCTTTACAGATACAAACAGAAATACTGCATCTCATTCACTGGACAGCTGTCCCAGATCAGGAATCCTAAGCTCCATTCTCGCAGCTTTTACAATGACTTGTTGTAAAGTTGGCCATGGTCCACAGAGGATCAGCAAAAACGATGACGTTGGCAGAAAGACAGACTTATTTGGGACAATTAAAGAAGCTATGTAGGTATTGCTTGTCTAAGTGAGCACATACTAAATAGTCCATAAATATTTTGATGGTATAAATACCAAAGAGAAAAGTGGAATTAGAATTAGAAAAGGTAAAATTTTAGATATAAATCAGAGGGGAAAAAATGTAATGACAGATGCGAACTCTAACATGGAAAAAAATTCCTTCTCTAGAAAGGGTAGAATTTTGTCTCTTGAGTCATTTGATTTAGGTATTTTTCTCTCCTGGCTTGGCTCTAGGAAATACACACAATATTTATTTCCAGTACATTTCCCCAAACTCTGCTTTAGGGTTGTGTATGTGCTAAGTATCAAGATAAGTATTAAAGAAGAATAAAATAGAGGCCTGCTATAGGTTGAATGCTTGTGTCCCTGCAAAATTTGTATGTTGAAACCTAACGCTCAGTGTGATAGCATTAGGAGGTGGGGCCTTTTGGACATGCTTAGGTCATGAGAGTGGAGCCTTCATAAATGAGATTAGTGCCTTTACAAAGCTCTCTCTCCCTTCTGCCACATGAGGTTACAGCCATGAGAAGATGCCTGTCTATGAGGAAGTGTGATCTCACCTGACACCGAATTTTGCAGATGCCTTGATCTTGGACTTCTAGCCTCCAGAACTGTGAGAAATAAGTTTTGCTATTTATAAGCCACTTAATCTATGGTATTTTGTTATAGCAGCCTGAATGGACTAAGACAGGGCCCTGTATTTAAGCAGTTTACAGTTTGAAGGAACTTTGTGCCCTTCCTATCACTCCACATAGGATCCACCTCCTAAGTGATGCTTCTCTCAGGCTGGTAAAGCCCAGCCAACTCAGGTTACTTGGTGTTGCTAGGACCTTATCAAGCATGTCTCCCACCAAACTACAAAGTATTTCTCTTTTTCACTCCCCAACCTTTACCGTACACATAAACACACACACACGCTCTCTTAATTAAAGAAAATAACTCAGGCATTTTGTACAGTAGTACCTAGATTTAAAGGTATTTAATGCAACATTCTTCATCTTTACCATAAATGTTAAGGTTGAGAAATCTGAGATAAAGCATCCTAATTATACTCTGTGAATGACTGGTAACTTCAAATGTTAATTTTTGTGTGGCATGTAAAAAAAAAAAAAAAACAATTGTAAGAAAGAAGGGAAAAGAACACTCCTATAGTATGGTAAAGGTATTTTTAGACAGCAGTGGTTTCCTAAAATCAACCAATCAGCAAATGTCAGAACACCTCGTTCAGGACCCAGTGTCACCTAGTGAGCACAGCAGATGCTCCTGCCCTCTCTTTGGACCACAGATTCCTGGGGCTCATCCACACTTCCTTCCTAAGAGACATATGGGGGCAACCCCTGCACTGTGGGGAATTCACACTGCTTTTCCAATTAATGCAACTGCTAAGTCATTACATTTTTTTTTGAAGTTGGCAAAATGTCTCTGGTATCAATTAAAGTGTGGTTTACACTTGTCAGATCATTTCAAAAATTAACCCTAACTGCAAAAATTAACCCTGACCAAGTAACAAACTATCCAACTCTTGAAAAAGTTTATACATAAAGAAATGATACATAAAATAGGAAATGTGTGTTATGTGCTTCCTTTTGTGATGGGCAAAATGCTAAGGACGTTACATGCATTATTTCACTTAATCCTCATGAAATTATCACATTTAATCCCTAAAATAACATTATGAGGCATTTACTCTTGGGAGTCCCTTTTACAACTGAAGAATAGGAGACTTAAGAGTTGTTAAACTAATTTCCCAAGGTTGAAAAGCTAAGTGGTGACAGTTCTGTTTAATTTCAGTCTAAGTTTTTAACTATTGGGCTCTAATATGGGTGTGAATAGAATGCTGAAATTGAGGGATTCTATGCCAAGAAACAAAAGCACTCCAGAACAGTAGCCATAAGGATGGAAAGCAATTCAAGACTGCACCAGTTTTCTTATGGATTATATAAGTAGCACCTTTCTCATAATATTTTGTTTTTGTTGTTGTTGTTTTGGCAGTACGCGGGCCTCCCAGTGCCGTGGCCTCTCCCGTTGCGGATCACAGGCTCTGGACGCGCAGGATCAACGGCCATGGCTCATGGGCCCAGCCGCTCCACGGCATGTGGGATCTTCCCGGACCGGGGCACGAACCCGTGTCCCCTGCATCGGCAGGCGGACTCTCAACCACTGCGCCACCAGGAAAGCCCTCATAATATTTTTAATATGCAGGTCAATGAAAGTTGATTTTAGTAGATATGACTGTGTCTTTAGTAACTTTAGAAACCGAGAAAAAAATGAACTGAATATTCCTGTACATGGTGACTGACTTACTGGGCCATATTGCTGCCTTTATGTGTTTCTTTGCCATCAATCCTTGGGTTTTCATTTCTCTGTCATCCAAGTGAGAAAGAGACGTGCATTTGCACTATGAGAAAATAGTCTAAACATCTACTCAGAATGTGTACTCAATCGTGTGTATTTTTGCCCAGCACAGTGTTTTAAAGTTTGAGAACTTAAATGCTTTCACAAGAGCCATTTACTGGCCACACACCCCCTACACTCACTGTATCATATAACCCTGATTCATTCATTTTGCACCCGCCGGGCGCCTATAAACAATGGAGCTAGAGAAGCCAGATCTAATCTAGGAGAAGCCTCTTACTCTTCATCGATGTACTAGATCCCTGTTCTGGTGTGAGGGCAGATATCTGTGTGGCTTTGAGCAAGTCATCACATTTCTTCTGAAACCATCTTAGCACTCAGTTTCCTTATCAGTAAAACATGCAGAAATATAAATCTCTCAGTCCCTTTCAGTTCTCAAATACCTTTTCTTACTGGGGATAGTTCCTCTTTATGGAATAATACCAGCTAATCAATGCTAAATGATTGATAGAATTAGAATAATCATCATTTTTTAACTTCTAAAGAAATAATGGATCTAGATAATGATTACCTAAAATCGGTTAAGTAAATGGCTGGTGGAAACATTTTAACAGATGGTCCTGCCTGAGAGCCATGTGAACCCACTGGTCAATTTTAACCTCCAAAAAAATTTTAAAAAGACATGTGGCTCCTATAGGAAGTACAGAATATGTACCAGTTACCAACTGTGTGTGCCAAAAGAGATCTTTAACTGGATAATTTCTCCATTGAAAATGTCTCTGCTTTTGTTTATAGATCACAAACACTGGATTGTTACCCAATTTGACAAAAAAGGTGGGAGATAAAAAGACATGGAGATCAAAAGACATGGAGATCAACTTGAAACAAGGAACATAATTTTAGAAGTGAAACAGGGAGAAAAATTGGACTTAAAATTAAATCCATGTGAAAACAAGTTTCCATTTTTAAAACCTAATATGCATGAAACTTTTCAACGAAATACTATGTATAACTTGAAATGTAGTGCTTTATTAAAATTATCTGCCACCCTAAAATGGATGGTATTTAATTGGGAAAAATTGTATAAAAGCAGCACAGTTTACCCTCTTTTCATCAAACTGTTAAATGTCCCGTGCAACTTGCTTACGAATCAACAAAAGGCATGAGCCACTTACCCTTATTGGAAAACAACCTAAGGCTACCTGGCCTTCCTGAGTCAGCCTGAGAGAGGAAAAGCATGTGCTGTTTAGCTTCACGAATGCAGTCACTCTACTAGGAGCCCTAAACTTCCTGAAGGCAGGAAATTCAACAGAGACACAGAGAGAAAAGTCCTGGAGATGGGATGGTGGTTCAGGCAACTAATTCTCAAAAAAGAACTAACTCTCAAAGAGATAAGAGCGTCTTTACAGATCTATACAAACTACCTCCAAAAGCTCCTTTCTCCTTTGTAAAAACAGCCTAACTTTGTTGTGAAACTATGAATAATGCCTAGTACATTGCTTGGAAGGTAGAAAGCTCTCAATCAATATTAACTATCGATAATGGTGTTATTTCTCATGGTTCTGAGCTTGAACAGACTATGCTGTGTTTAGGGGGAAAATTAAGCAAGACTGCTCCTCCCACCCCACAAACAAGCTACTCTCTCATCTAATTTAGCAATCAAAAATGCTTTTTCAAAAATTAAAATATTTCTTTTATATTGAAGTATAGCTGATGTACATTATATTAGTTTCAGGCATACAACATATTGATTCGGTATTTTCATGTATTACAAAATGATCACCAATATGAGTCTAGTTACCATCTGTCACCATACAAAGTTATTACAGAGTTTTTGACTATATTCCCTATATTGTACATTACATCCCCCATGACTTCTTTATTTTATAACTGAAGTCTGTACCTCCAAACCCCCGTCACCTATCTTGCTCAGCAGCCTACCACCCTCCCCTCTGGCAACCACTAGTCTGTTCTCTATGAGTCTGTTCTGTTTTTTATGTTTGTTCACGGAAGTTTCCTTCACTGTGCAAAAGCTTTTTAGATGGATGTAGTCCCATTTGTTTATTTTTGCTTTTGTTTCCCTTGCCTGAGGAGACAGATCCAAAATAATACTGCTAAGACCGATGTCAAAGAGCATATGACTTATGTTTTCTTCTAGGAGTTTTATGGTTCCAGGTCTTACATACAAGTCTTTAATCCATTTTGAGTTAATTTTTGTATATGGTGTGAGAAAATGGTCCAGTTTCATTCTTTTACATGTAGCTGTTCAGTTTTCTCAAAACTATTTACTGAAAAGACTGTCTTTGTCCCATTGTATGTTCTTGACTCCTCTGTCAAAGATAATTGATCATAAAAGCATGAGTTTATTTCATGGCTCTCTATGCTGTTCCACTGATCTATGTGTTTGTTTTTGTGCCAATATCATACTATTTTGATTACTATAGCTTTATAGTATAGTTTGAAATCAGGGATCTTTGCTCTTCTTTCTCAAGATTGCTTTGGCTATTTGGAGTCTTTTGTAGTTCCATACACAGTTTAGGACTACTGTTCTAGTCCTATGAAAAATGTCATGGATATTTTGATAGGGATTGCATTGAATCTATAGATTGTCTTAGGTAGTATGGACATTTTAATTATTAATTCCTCCAATCCATGTGTCATCTTCAATATCTTGCATCAATGTCTTATACTTTTCAAAGTACAGGTCTTTTACCACCTTGGTTAAATTTATTCCTAGGTATTTTATTATTTTTGATGCAATTTTAAATGTTGTTTTCTTAATTTTTCTTTCTGATAGTTCAGTGTGTAGAAATGCAACAGATTTCTGTATATTAATTTTGTATCCTGCAACTTTATTGAATTCATGTATTTATTTAAATAGCTCTTTGGTAGAGTTTTTAGGGTTTTCTATATATAGTATGATATCACCTGCAAATAATGACAGTTTTACTTCTCTTCCAATTTGTATGTTTTTTATTTATTTTTCTTGTCTGATTGCTGTGGTTAGGACTTCCAATACTATTTTGAATAAAATGATGACAGTGGGCATCCTTGTCTTGTTCTTGATCTTAGAGAAAAAGTTTTCAACTTTTCACCATTGGATATGTTGTTAGCAGTGCATCTGTTGTATATGATCTTTATTACATTGAGATATGTTCCTTCTATACCCTTTGTTAAAATTTTTTATCAAAAATGGATGTTGGATTTTGTCAAATACTTTTTCTGCAACTATTGAGATGATCATGTGATTTATGTCCTTCATTGTGTTAATGTGTTGCATCACGTTGCTTGATTTGCAAATATTGACACATCCTTGAATCTCTAGGATAGATCCCAATAGATCATGTTATATGATCCTTTTAATGTATTGTTGAATTCAGTTTGCTTATATCTTGTTGAGGATTTTTGCACCTATGTTATTCAAGGATATTGGCCTGTAATTAAAAAAAAAAAATTGTTGGTAGTGTCTTTGGGACTCTCTGCTTCCTGGACCTGGATATTTATTTCCTTCCCTGGGTAAGGGAAGTTTCCAGCCATTATTTCTTCAAATAAATTTTCTGCCCCTTTCTCTCTTCTCCATTTCAGACTTCTATAATGTAAATGTTAGTATACTTGATGTTGTCTCAGATGTCTCTTAAACTGTCCTCATTTTCTTTAATTCTTTTTACTTTTACTGTTCTGATTGGATGGTTTCCACTATTCTGTCCTCCAGGTTGCTTACGCATTCTTCTGCATCATCTACACTGCTACTGATTCCCTATAGTGTATTTTTCATTTTAGTTATTGAATTCTTCAGCCCTCAGTCATTCTTTTTTATATTTTCTAATTCTTCATTAACATTCTGATTGTATTCCTCCATTCTTTTCCTGAGAAGTAATCATCTTTATGACTGTTGCTTTGAACTCTTTACCAGGTAAATGACTTATCTCTGTTTCATTAAGTATTTTTTTCCTGAGGTTTTACCTTATTATTTTGTTTGGAACAAATTCCTATGTCTCTTCATTTTGTTTGATTTTTCTCTGTTTGTTTCTATGAATTATGTGAAACTGTTACGTCTCCTGGTCTTGCAGGGCTGGTTTTGTGTAGGAACATCCCCTATGTAGACTGTGTGTGCCAGGTGGCTTTGGCAGGCCAGCTGGGGCTGGAGGGGGCACAGGCTTGCATGAGGGGCCCCCAGGATGTGCCAGGTTGTGCCAGGGAAACTTTGGCTGGATGACTAGAGTTGTAACAGGCATGAGCCAGGGCTTTTCTGGTTTGTACCATGTCTGTCGCCTTAGCAGGACAAAAAATTAAGCCATTTCTTTTACTGTATCATAGGTGAGGAAAAACAACTCTTTTATAGGTGGAAAAAAAGTAAAGTTTGATGTCACAAGAGAGGAAATACCCCTTAAGCATGTGTCTTCACAAACAGTGTCAATAAGTTCTGATACCCTCTTGCAGCTTTTTCCTCCTTCCCTACATCTGTTGCTCAGGGAAGGTGTGTGGGAAGGGATGGAAAGGTAAGAGTGGCTCATTTTCCTTCTCATCCCTGAGACCAAGGGCCTGAGTTCTTTCTTCAAGTCTCCCAGGAGTCCTGGTCTTTAGAGAGAGAGGCTCACAGTAGAACATTTTACTGTCAGATATGGCCTCTAGAAAAGCTAGCTTTAACACTTACGAAGATAGACTCTGGGAGAGAGGCAGAGGGTAAAGGTCCAATTCATCATCAGCTCTAGAAAAATACTAGGGAAGTTGATTTAGACAAAAGAGAAGATCGCACTATACATCATTAGTCTCCCAACTTTCCTTACGTTTGAATAATGGTACTCTAAAAAAAAGAAAAAAGATGAAGAAAAAATTAAAAAGCAGAAATCTTCTCTGGCAATTTATTAGGTCACGTCAAGAGAGGCAATTTAAGAAACCAGCAAATGCTGCTGAGAGAACTAAAATAATAACAAGCAACACTAATATAACACCTTTCCTCTTCAAAGCACTTTACAAACACGAAGTAATTAGGCCAATTAAAACTTGAAAAAGTAGCCTATTTAGACACAATCTTCTTTTCACATACAGTGCATTTGCTGGAAATGACTCTTCTGTCTTGTTTTCAATGCAAAAGATGCTCACAGGAAAACAAGATACCCATAAATACACAGTGGGACTTAATTTCAGAAGGATCGGGGTCTAGAAGCATTTAAGGCATTTAAATCGGAAGTTTATTTCCCACGCTCTGATTCTTCCCTTAGATTCCCTACCATAAACCCTGTGTGGGTAGACACTTCCTGAGTAGCAGGTAGTTATGGATGGGTGCTATCAGCAGATAACAAAGATGGGTAGTCCAGGGAATGAACGGGCAGAAGATCTTAGGTTTGCCTCTTCATAATGAGTTAAGAGGAATTCCAGAATAACTGAGCAAACGCGCATTGTGTTTTAAGTTAGAAAGGGTTTGGAATTGGGAGTAAGGAGATTTAAGTCTCTGTTCAAGTTTAACCGCTAATTCACTATGCGACTTGGGAAAAATCATTTTATGGTTTATGGTTTTGGTCTCTAAATGTGAAATGAGCTGTTTGATTAGATCTATGATTTTCAAAGCATGTTCTGAAGGTACCGTAGGTCCCCAGTGGAGATAGGTAAAAGCTCTGAGTTTCTCCTCTGGTTGAGGAAGAGCAGCAGCATTTTAACTCATTTTAGACATTAGATTTTTATGAGATGTGAATAGTTCCACATCTAATTGAGCAAGAAAATCACTGGATTGGATGATATCTAAATTCTCTTGCAACTCTGATATTCTGTGATTTTATGAAGGTTTTTAAACCGCATTAACATATAGGATATGTTTCAACAAGAACTTTCATTACATTAGCTTAACCTACTAGGATCAGAGGAGGAGCGAAAGACAAAGACAGTGTTCCTGAGTTCTCTCTTGTGCTCTGTAAATCAGGGGCAAGGAGGGTTATTTTTCTTCGATTTGTCTGAGCCTCGGTTCAGCAGGTGTTACCAGCAACCCCACCAGGTCTCTGCTCTCTCTCTTCCAGCTTCTCTGCATGCCCGTGTGTGGCTGATTTTGATCACCTGGGCCGCAAACTTTAGGTTTGGGGAGGGACAGCGGGCTCCATTTTATTCCCCAGTCCTGACATCTTCTGAAAATTTTATATAAAGCTGCTATTCTCACTTCTCTGACTTACGAGTATGTCTACTCTGTGATCCAGAGCCCTGGAGGAGGAGAAGAAGAAATGGAATGATTTGGGCAAATAATTTTCCCTTTGCTAATCTGCTCCCTTTTTGTCTGGAATCTAAGCTGCTTTTAGGAACCTTCCTTGACAGTGAATTCCAATAAACTGGTCTGTTAGCAGAACATTGAATTATCCCCAAAATGCTATTATTACTCTTAACTGTACAGTGAAGAAACTGATACTGAAAGGGTAAGTGGACAAAATCCCAAAGTTTGGGTGGCAGAGCCAAAAATGGAACTTTCAAACTTTCTGACTTCAACTCCCCAACTTTCTCCCATCACTAAACTGCTTTCCTATTTATGTAACATAGACCAATAGCTCCAAGTCCAAACAAGGCAAGGTAAGTGTTGCTTCCTGTACTTGCTGTCACCTAATGTTTCTTGTACTTTCTCTTTAGATTCTCAGGGTTAGAGGACAGCGTGTCTGATGGACAGGGTATGGGTTAGAAGTCAGCACATCTGGCTTTGACATTAACATGTCAAGTGACTTCACTAACGTCACAGTCATAACCATGATGTGTCTAAATGGCTTTCTTATTTTGAAGAGTGAGAATAATACCTACCCCACTACTTCACAGTGCTCTTATAAGATTTTAACATACTATTTGTGGGAACGTATCAAAATTAATTAAAGTGCTCTACCTACCCCTGGTGTCATTTGAGATGTTTTAGTTTTTGATGTTTTCCATCTCTTGCAGCATGGCAACTGAGTAAAGAGCAGAACTAAAGAGTTTTCCAGGAGCACAGATTTCCCCAGTGAAACTAAAGGAGTCCTAATTCCAGATGGAAAGCATTTTGGCATTTCCTCAGAGAATACCAGTAGTGGATTAAAATAGAAATAGATGCTCCTTACTGAGTAAAAGTCTAGCAGCTCATTCACAGGCCTATCCACACTCTAATTAAAATAGCACAATTATCTGGGAAGTTGTCAGAAAAGCCGCCGAAACTATTGACTACTTTTGCGATGTCAACAATCACGGGGAATACTCAGTGACAACCTGAATTCCCATAGCCAGGATATAAAAGGAAAACAGTAAGTTATGGCTGTAGGATATTAGGAACGATTCCAGTAGTGACTAAGAAAAATGGTCTAATAATCAGAGTCAACCAACAGCATGAGTTTAAACTAGCTGACCTAAGCAAAAGTCAACTGCTGATTGTAAACAACAGCTCCTTTGCTTTATAAGCCTAGACTCAGAAGCAGAGAGGTGCCTGATGTGGGGTATGATAATGTATCTTCTGCCTCTGATTAGATCCAGTGATTCTTGAAACAGCACGTTTCTTACTAAAACATGCAATACGAGATTTGGGCCTATGTCTAAGCTTACTTCCTTGGTTGTCACTGGCAATGATGCAGGTCTGCAAGTCAGCAGATTAGCACAGGTCTTCCAGACTAGGATTTGAAATTAATAAACTCAGCCGTAAGAGGCTTCCAGCTTTATCCAAATGGAATCCACTGTATAAGTTTTGCCAGCATCCAGCTTCCTCATTCTCCAATCATCTAGCTTTATTATCAAAAACCAAATATACTTACACAAGTCAGTACTAGATTTTTTTCCTTTTTTGTTTGCAGTTTTATTGAGATATAATTGCCATATAACACTGTATTAGTCCAAGATGTACAGCATGATTTGATATGTATAAGTATTATGAAATTATTTGCCACAATAAGTGTAGCTAACAATCACCTCACATAGTTGCACATTTTCTTTCTTAAAATGAGAACATTTAAGATTTATTTATATTCTCTTAGCAACTTAAAATATACAATATTTTAACTATAGTCACCTTGCTGTATATTACATCCCCAGAACTTACCTATTTATAACTGGACGTTTTTACCTTTTGACTACCTTCACCCATTTTCCCCACCCCAACAGAATAATTTTTTATTTGCCCAGAAGAGAGTGCCCAAATGCCCATTTTATATACATTGCATACATTAATATAGCTTAATCCCTGCCATTCCCTTTCCATTGCTATGGCACCTCTATCTACTGTTTATTTTCTCAAGAAGAACCATATGTATTTGCTAGATTTATACTCTATTAGAAAATTACCTGGCTAGTTTAAACGCTCCTCTCTACTTAATCTCAGCTTCATCCCTGTTTTAACCTACGTTGAAAATCTAATGCTGCCTTTTTTTTTTTTTTCTTAAGACAGGAATAAAGACACAGACCTACTGGAGAACGGACTTGAGGATATGGGAAGGGGGAAGGGTGAGTTGTGACAAAGCGAGAGAGAGACATGGACATATATACTCTACCAAACGTAAGGTAGATAGCTAGTGGGAAGCAGCCGCATAGCACAGGGATATCAGCTCGATGCTTTGTGACCGCCTGGAGGGGTGGGATAGGGAGGGAGGGAGGGAGGAAGATGCAAGAGGGAAGAGATATGGGAACATATGTATATGTATAACTGATTCACTTTGTTATAAAGCAGAAACTAACACACCATTGTAAAGCAATTATACCCCAATAAAGATGTTAAAAAAATCTAATGCTGCCAAGTTAAAGAATGCACCTATCCATAGAATTACCAGATTTACACAGGCATATCTGGAATCTGATCTGTGCTCCTCTGAGACACATGTATTAACTTCTTCAAAAATGTGGGGAAACATGCTAATCTTTCAGACCTATTGTTGAGCAACAAAATCTGAAAACACACACATACACACACATTTTGTAGCTGTTTTGAACATGAACAGTGATTTCCAGAGACTCAAATCAAATCAACTAAGAGTTCTATGATATCTATTTTTTATTATGCAGTTCTATAATTTATTTAATCCCCCTAACTTCAGGAGGAATTCAGCTTTACATCTTTTCTTAAATAGTATTTGACCTAAGGGCCCTTGACCTGGTTTCCAAGAGTAGCACCACTGGCTCTTGAACACTTTGATATGAGATATATTACTGTGTGTGTGTTGGTGGGGGGTGTTTATTAATGGGAAAATTCTGGGGAGAGAGTTATTGCCTGTATTAAGTTCTCAAGATTTCTGTGATATTATCATGACTTTAAAAATGTTACGACCTACTGATAAACCACCTATGATTTAACTTATGATCATTCAATCTTTATAGTCTCTAAAATTTGTCATTATTCTGTCTCCACATATTAACCCAATTCATAACCTTTCTAAAGGTAAGAAATACTTAAATGGAAGAAAATGCCCTCCTCCAAATACCACCTGACCAATCATACTGTTTTAGAACCCTGGCATTCATGTTCTCCACCACTGTAGTAAATCAGAAAGATCTCAGAAATCAAAGTCAGAACATTGTCCCCTTAGTCTTGACTTGCTACTGTGTGGCATTAGCATCTGGGTCCAATGAGTCTGGCACTTTTCAAACAGTGAAACAGAAGAACCAGATGGGTATGCCTTCAAAGATGCGGCATGAATTTCCAGTTAGGCCCTTCCTTCTGCTCTTTCTCCAACAGAGCTGGCACTGTCAATGAATAAATGCTGTGCTCAGAGGCAGTGAGAGAATGCAAATGTCCAAGATGAGAACTTCCTTTATTAAGAAAAGAAGCTTTCCTATTATTGCTCTCCTTGTGAAATCAGACATTGGTAGGAAATACCAATCGAGCCTTCACTTAAACCAGGGTGATGAGGAACACATGCTCCATAGAGACAAGTACTGCCTGGAAGATGGCTGTAGGGAAATGGGATTTGTGTATAAGTGTGAATTCATTACAAAATCTTTCATGACCTTCTTCAGGTCCAGGTGAAGATCTGTGAGCTGACTGACAGTACCATTAAGTGGATTGGTAACTATCTGAACGCTGCACCCAGAGAAGACTGGTTAATTATTTTGGCATTAATCTTTAGGAAGGGCTCCACGCTTGAGTCGTTGGGTTCTATACTTGGCCCTGTGATATTAAACAGAATGTGTACCTTGTAAATTCGTCCATGACAAAAGATGGGGAAGTAGATAACAAAGGGAATGTTAAAATAAATACTCAGAGATCTTGATGGCTAGAGGAGTAGGCCAAAGATCAACGATACGAACTACCACAATCATATGATAATATACGGTGAAAAAGAAGCTCTAAAATACAACAAACATGGATTTAAAGGCCCACTTTACTGCTTAATTCCTATATGGGTCCAGCTAGATTACTTTCTAGGGCTCAGTTTTCTCATATGTTAAACGGAAACAGTAAATTTTACCTTATGGGGTCACTGAGAAAGTTTAACTGTATAGCATACATTAAGGTCATAATATAGAATCTAGAATTAAATTGCTGGAAAAATTTAGTTATAGGTAGTACGTTAATTTTAAACATTATCTTCACAGATGAAAATAGAGAAAATACCTGATAATTATTCATTAACTCACTTATCAAATATTTAGTAAACATATAATAAGTGTTTAAACACTCAATATATCCAGTGTTATGCCCGGTTTAGGAGGTACAAAGATGAACCAGTCCTGGCCTAAAGGCAGAGTTGAGGAATTGTAATGAAGAAATAAGGAATGTACAGGTGGAACAACAATTAACTGTACAATATCAATGGGCACATACTTCCTGGCCCTATAATCCACTCTTCCACTTGATTCTACTTGCATTAGGCAGGTCATGCCTCAGAATGTCCCCTTCTGAGGCACACTGACCCACAGAACCCCTGATGAACAAGCAGGGCTCAATAACTCCAACTACTATGGTCTAAATATTTATTCCCCAACCCAAATTCATATGTTAAGATCCTAACTCCCAATATGACGGTATTAGAAGGTAGGGCCTTCAGGAGATGCTTAAGTCCCGAGGATGGAGCCCTCATGAATGGGATTAGTGTTTTTATAAAAGCAGCCCCATAGAACTCCCTACACTCTTCCACCATGTGGAGACACAGGAAGAAGTTAGCAACCTAGAAGAGGGCCTTCACCAGAACCCAACCACGCTGACACCCTGATCTTAGACTTCCAGCCTCCAGAACAGTGAGAAATAAATGTGTCTTATATAACAAGGCTCACAGTCTGTGATATTTTATCAGAGCAGCCCAAATGGACTAAGACACCAACCCATGACACAGCCAAGTGGACCAAGCATAGATACCAGATCCACAATGCTTGCTATGCCCAAAGCTAAATGCCCTTCCTTAAGCCAGGAGATTCTCTCTCTCAGAAATTCGGATGAAGGAACAAGGAGAAATTGGTGCAACTGGCCATGGAAGCTGGCAATGGAAGGATGCAGGAGACAGAGTTGAGATTGGGAGGGGCCACATCTATATGACAATGATGAGACACTAGACATATGACGAAGCAGAAATACACAGGGGAAATCAGAAATGTCATGAGGGTGAGAGAGAGCCAGAGATTAACTAATGCCAAGGGCTTCAGTTCCTGATGACATAATAAAAGCTACCTCTTCTTGAGCACTTTGTGCTAGGATCCCATCTAGCACTTTATATACACTAGCTCACGTATCCATTACAAACTCTCCATGAGCTCATTACTGCTATTTTTCCCATTTAACACATGTGAAAATTGAGACACAAAGAGGTAAAGTAACTTGTGAAAATTTCAAGGCTACTGTTTATTACAGTCAGGATTCAAACCCAAGTCTTAGGGCTTCAGATGCTACATTCCCAGCTGTCATACTCTACCGCTGCTCCTGTCCTTTTGTACCCTTGTAAAACCCCCTCTATCTTAAAGTGGTCTAAATGAGTCTTTCCTTCACTCACCAAGAAAGAAAATAAACTAACACAGCACCTTTGAACCTGACAGGGATTCAACTTCAAACAAAAGATGTGGGAGGTCTGCAATACTGGAACCCTTTGATGCTGCAGAAGAACAGTTTTTTCCTCTCAGGGAGCATCCTGCTTTGTGTACAGAGCAGGACTGAATTTCTGAAGATCAGCCTTTGATAGTTTTTGAGGTGGCATTTTGGGATAATAGAACCTTGAAATAGTAATGAAGCAACTTTTCTTAAAAGCTTCCAAGTGCTCCACAGGAATCCTCTTATGAATGTCTACATCATTTCCCCAAAGAGATCTAGGGGCAATGCAGCCATCACCTCCTCACCATGCCACACACAGAGGAGAAAAGTGATGCAAAGAGGTTCTCCTGAAAGACGTCTGAGGGGATAATAGATGTCGGGGCTCTCAGTGGCCACTATGTTGTAAGTTGTGTGATTCCATGACTGTTTTTTCCTCTCAACTCTGAAGCTTTTACAGAGAAAAGGCTACGTCATTTTTCTTTCCACAAACAGTACCCAGTAAAGATGCTGCACATGAAAAATCATTTAAAGGAATGGCTTTCAATAAATGAAGGAACACACAAAGGAAAGAACAAATCATTTTGCTAATAGTATATCTGCTTTCCAAAAATAAAAATGTATACACTTTTTAATTTAGTTGATTATTTTGTCTTACCAGAAATGTCTATATATTATATATGATGTTATTTTATAATTATTCAGCGAGATAGGCAGCATTCAAATCCAGGCTCCTGTTTCTTGGTTTTTAACCTTGGCCTCGTTAATTACGAGTTATTTAACATTCTTCTTCCTTAGTTTCCTAGAGTAAGAGATTCTCTAAAGGCTTAATAATTATACCTGCCTGACAGGGTCGCTATGAGGATTAACTAAGACATCAACAAACCCCTAACAGTCCCCAGCACAGGGTGAGCTCCAAGTAAACATTAGCCTTTTTGCTACAACTATTCAGTAGATAAGGAAACAAGTACAGGCATCTTCACAGTCATATTATAAAGTGCTTGAATGTGTGGGATGTATTGGGAGATAATAACATATAATAGCTATAGTGAAGTTTAGGAATATTTCAGGGTTAAAATTCCAACATGACTTTGGGCAAGTTTCTTCACCTCTCTGTGCCTCAGTTTACTCGTAAGCAAAACGGAGATAATAATATTCCTTGTTACCCAAAGATGAAATACTACCCCCATCTCTGAAGAAGGGTGGGAAGCCAGAGCCGCCTGCCATGCCCCAGCTGATACACACAGGATGACAGGGCGAGCCACACTGCTGAGCCCGCATGCCACAACTACTGAAGCTCGCGTGCCTAAAGCCCGTGCTCCACAACAAGAGAAGCTACCGCAATGAGAAGCCCACGCACCACAAAGAAGAGTAGCCCCCGCTCGCCACAACTAGAGAAAGCCTGCGTGCAGCAACGAAGACCCAACGGAGCCAAAAATAAAATATAACTAAATAAAGATCTTTAATAAAATATTTTTAAAAGAAAAAAAATTCCCTGTACCATAAGATTGGAATTAATGAGCTCCTAGATATAAAGCTCTTAGAACAGTATGTAGTTCACAGTGAGTTCAATACAAGTGTTTGCCATTATTAACCATCATTATTATTATTACTATGTACTATAATATTATCCAGATATAAAATCCCACCCCCAGGCTTTATATCCTCTATATTTGAAGACACCTCTGCAGCCTATACTATTTGTCTCTCTGATGCATACTACTACGTTACCATCTGCCATGACAACTGTTGGTAATTTTGCTACTAAGCCAGAGTTCAGATTCAGTAGGAGTGTATCAGAGAGACTGTAATTCAACAGGAAGCCAGAAGAAATATAGCTACTTGCTTGGAGGCATTTTGTCCAAACCTTCTGATAATATTTTTTTTTTCTTTAAACCTGCCCAGAGTAATTATGGCTCTTAACAATTGTTATAGCTCAGGAGCAAATGCTGGATGACTCCTGCAAACAGTTTTATCAAACTGACATTCCAATAAATGTCCCTTGCAAAATGTCAAGCGAGATTTCTGAAGGGGAAAGAAAAATGCTTCTTTTCTTCTTCCACATCCCATGTTTATGTAGATCAAAAAGACACTGCATGGCTGTCCATTGTTTCAGCAATTCAGACATCTGCAATAATCCACAGAGAATCCTTAATCAGCCAAGTCTCCATTCTTAACACTGAGGAGAATGTTATGAATTATGAATGTGGAATCAGCATCATGGTCGATCCAGGAAGCTGAACTGACTCGCAGTGATGTCCTCCTGCAGTTTTTTTGTTTTGGTTTTTGGTTTTTTTTTGCGGTACGCAGGACTCTCACTGTTGTGGCCTCTCCCGTTGCGGAGCACAGGCTCCGGACGCGCAGGCTCAGCGGCCATGGCTCACGGGCCCAGCCGCTCCGCGGCATGTGGGATCCTCCCGGACCGGGGCACGAACCCGCGTCCCCTGCATCGCAGGCAGACTCTTAACCACTGCGCCACCAGGGAAGCCCTTCCTGCAGTTTTAATTAAGCAGGAAGGAGTTCAAGGGTGTAAGGCAGAAGCAGAGTGAGACTGAAAACTGGCCCACTATGCAGGAGATTCTTGTTCCTCTTTGTGTCTTGTTCCTCTTTGTGTCTTGAGTTTCATGTTATTCACGAAATAAATATTCCAAATTATATGACTTCACAGGGATATTTAAGGGCAGTTAATTAAGTCAACAGTGATTAAAGTCAGTGAAAAGAAGAAAACTGCCTTTATGAGAAGGTGGATTACTCTCTTCCCTAGACGTGAGTGATTAGAGAAATAACCAAAACGTTGAAGAAAGAGGTCATGTAGAGTCATCTACCCTATTGTTATTAACCTGCTTCTTCCCCACTAATCAGATTCTGATTTTGTTCAGGTAACTGACAGCCATTGTCTCCAGAGAAGGCTCTTCAGAGCTCCATGGCAAATCCTGATTGACCTGAACCAGCTATGACAATCCAGCAGTGATAATCATTCTTGCCAGTGATTGTTTTAGAATGGCCTTGTGGCACAGTTATTATCCAAGAGACTTGTGGGGAGAGAGATTTGCCTGGGACACATCTTTTAAAAGTTTCCTCATTTTTCAAAAGAGGTGCACGTGAGTAAATAGCTATGCGGGGAGGTGATGCTTGGGTTCATTGCAGCCAACCTGCAGCTGTGAATGTACACATTTTAGGTCAAAGTCAAAATGCTCAAAACGGCAGGGCAAAAAAGACAGAAAGACGTGAGTCTTGAATGATGCCATATCTCCACTGAATTACCAAACCTAGAACTACTCCACCCCTGGCCATCTCATTAAGATATAATAATTTCTGTTTTCTGTTAATCACAGCTAACTCACTTTAACCAATATTCTACTCAATGTAAAAAAAAAAAAAAAAAAATACCATTATTTTAATTTATACTCACACCAACTTTCTCAAGTACTTTCCCCTTTTTACAAATGAAAACCAAAGCCCAGAACAAATAAACAGAAAAACAACAACTAAGTCTCAAAGAAAATAAATGATTTGTCAGCAGTGACCCACTGAGCAGGTCGTTAACTCTGGAATGAAAGCCCATGAGTGAGTGATTCAAAAGCCTGTGTTGGCTACACCATGCTGTGGGGCAAGTTTCACCACTGGAATTATATTCATTTCTATTTATTTCAACTTAGAAGTTTTTAGATGCCAGGAGACATACTAAATGCTAGGGGTGAAAATATTATAAAAATAATAATACCTATTAATATTAACAATACAGGGTGATGATAACCAGCAAGTCTGACCAGCACTGCTTGGGCTTCAGGTATTAATGGCCAAGATGGATTTTAAAGAAAGAACATACAGATTTTAGGCAGATTAGTCAGGTTTGGTGGAGGAAAGGAATTCTAGGTAGAGGGAATGGATTATTTGGAGACCCATAGGTAACTAGCTAGTAGTGGCGTATAAAATATGGAGAGGGTGTGGTGGGGAGCTACATTAGAGAGGGAGTAAAAGCCCAGATCACGGAAGTTCAAGCTTGAATTTTATTCTGTGGATCACTGGTTTTTAAACTTTATCCTTAACCTTTTCCCTTCAAACAAAGTCATATCTAAAATATTAGAACAGATAAAATAAAAGTCTTCTGGTTGAACCCATAGAGCACATCTTAAAAGTCACTCTTTGTGAATGAGGGGGGGTCACCTAATGGTTTTAACTGTAGATGTCATGTAAAAAGAATGATGTCTTGGAAAGATTATTCTGGGGATAGCATGGAGGATAGATGGTTTGAGAAAGACACAGAGGCAGAAAGTTCAGCTAAGAAAAAGGGAAATGGATGATGGGTAGCAAAATAACTTCCCAGACTCTCAGGTATTCCATGCAGATAACAAATGCTCAAAATAAGGCATTGATGATGAGTCAGCATATACTTTGCCACCCAACTGCCACTCCCCATACTTTATGGTAATCATATTTGAAAAAAAGTGGTGGGGGACAGTGAGATTGCCATGTCCATTATTAGCCAGTCATATATGATTGATGCCAATGTCAGTTCCAGGTAGATCTGATTAACTTAAGCCAATCAGAAAATCTTATCCCTCAGCCACAGTGACTGGTTTGGGAACAGTCATATGATACAAGTCGAGCCACAAAAGAAGGTGTTTGCTGGAAGGTGTTTTTTGGAGGTAAGAAAACTTTTATTTTATTCAGAGAGCTATGAGAAGTGGTGTCCTTCCTGCAGGATGAAAATATGGAACCACATAGCCCTAGATGCTGAAGCAGACCATCTTAATTAAGAGGGAAGACCGACTGAAAACAAAATAATGTCATGGAAAGGGAAAGTATAGACGTAAAGAAGCTGGTTTTTGACAATATCATTAAGCTACTTTAACACACCTCCATTGAAACCCTTACCGCTTCCAGATTTTTCATTTATTTGAGCCACTAAGTTTCCATTAATATTTAGTGCACTTTGGGTTGAGTTTCTCTTTCTTAGGAGTGAAAGTACCTTAAGTAATACAGGCTGGTTAAAAAAAAAAATTTAAGGAATTGATTTAAAATAAGGTAAAAATCAGTGCATCAGTGGCACTGAGTGACTAAATTTGGCATGAGGATAAGGACAGAGTTTGGGATGATTCCCAGTTATTTTGTGGCTTGTTTAGGGCAATGATCGTGTACCAACATGGGGAATCCAGAAGCAAAATCAAGCAGGGGAGTTGAGATAAGTTACCGATTTGGGTTTTAGATCTGGGGTGTTGATACTCCTGAAGCATGTCTGAAGATTTATAAAGACAGTAGCTAAAAATGATGGATATTCTAAAACCAGTAACTGAGGGTGGCAATGGGAAGAAATTACGTAATCTAAACAGTAAATAATTTAAACATTAATTTTATACTGAAATAAATAAGAATATATAGTATAGAGAAAAATCAACTTTTTCAAGATTTTTTTTTTTTTTTTTTAAATAGAAGGCTTGACTTCAAGGATATTTCTTATCCTTGGCAGTTTCAGGCTGTGACTCACGCCTACCAGGGATTAACTATTCCAGTCCCTCTGCTCTGAGTACTTTTAAAACTTTGACAAATGGATTCAGGGGTCATCATGATTAATTTCATTAAGGGACTCAGTGTAGCAGATCAACCTTCCAATATGACCTACAGCTATATGTAAATTTCAGAAAGATTGAGTTGGCAACTGAAACTGAGGAAGCAGGAGTTCTCAGAATGGTGTAAGGATCAGGGAAAAAGGCCAAAACCAAATTTGATCAGGTTCCCAGTTGCTACCTGGGCCTGGCTTTGGTCCATATTTGATTTTCTGGTAGGAAACCATTATAGACAAATTCAGAGATGAATCACTGCTCTGGGATTTGTTCATTTTCCAACAGGCTCTGACCCATAAGGGGGTGATTTGAGACCTTCACTATTGCAAACCTTTTGGGTGTAAATGAGTTCCAGTTGGCAAGGTCTCCATATAATTTTGACAACAAAAGTCTTATAGGGAATGCCCATAAGGCATTTTACACATCAAACAGCTCTTACTGAACAATGCTTTGATGAAATAATTATGAATGAATCAGAAGAAGTAAATTACCCTTGAAATAATAACAATGCATAGCATTTTCAAACTGTTTAACAAATAACTAATTATTTAATTTACATTCTAGCATTATGATGAAGGGATTTTGACTCCAGTTTTATAAATGGGGGAGCTGAGCTACTAGGAGGGGTGATATACTCATGTCAAGAAGGTCAATCTAGAAAGAATGGTAACTGGATTTCAAGCAGCTGTTCCCTGAATGGGGAGGTGGGTAAAGGAGAGGTTGTCTTTAGGTAGAGCTCAATTTCCTTCCTTTCTCCAGCTTTTCAAGCCTTCAAAGAAGGCAATCACTTTTTTTTTTTTTTTTTTTGCGGTACGCGGGCCTCTCACTGTTGTGGCCTCTCCCATTGCAGAGCACAGGCTCCGGACGCGCAGGCTCGGCGGCCATGGCTCACGAGCCCAGCCGCTCCGCGGCATGTGAGATCTTCCCGGACCGGGGCACGAACCCGTGTCCCCTGCATCGGCAGACGGACTCTCAACCACTGCGCCACCAGGGAAGCCCGGCAATCACATTTTTTAAAAAGCTTCTGAATTGAAAATACTATTCTAAAACTGAAGATTGTTTGAAACTATACCTGATATATTTGTGGCTCCATAATTTGGGAAACTGGGTCCACTTCAGGGGAAATGTGTACCTTGCACAGCAAGGGCCAAACTCCAGATGGTTCCTTCAGGACAGTTACAGGAATCACTCAATAAGGACGTAACTATCACAGAGCGCAGTCAGAACCCGCTCATGGCTTCCTGCCTGATCCCCATCTCTTAACTATGTTGACCCCTTTTTCTGCTTCTTGCTCTTTGGTGCCCGACATAAAATGTAGCTTTTGATGCCTCATGTCCCTGGTGACTTCTCAGGCTGCATCCTGAGTTGGCATTCTGAACTCAAACTGAACACTGAAGCTAATACTTGTTTGCTGTTTTGTGGAGTTGACACTGTCCACACCTGGAATTCATTCTGCCACCTCAGTTCTGTGCCGAAACATCACCATGCAAATGGTCCCCAATATCATGTTATTTTGGGGGGGCCATGGCAGCAAGCTGACAGCCCATGTTTGTGTTTCCTTTGACTGCCTGTGCCGCCCACACTGTTTGCAAAGACACTGTGACTAGGCAAGAGTTATATTCCTCTCAAAGAAGTAGCCTTGCTGCTTGTGTTCCTAACCCCTTTCTGCTTTATGTTTTTACATCGGCTATAAGGTTCAGTTATCTATTGTTACATAACAGACCACATAGAAATGGAGTGGTTTAAAACAACAATAATTTCCCACAGTTCTCTGGGTCGGGAATTCTGGCAGAGCTCATCCAGGAAGTTCATTGATTGGAGTTACTCCTACCACTAGAGTCAGCTGGGAGCTTCACTACGGCTGGAATATCCATGACGGCCTGTCACCATCCTAAGCCTCTCTCCGCACAGTGTCTAACTAACTGATGGTCTAGCCCAAGAGAGTAGTAGAAGCTCCCAGTCTTAAGACTGGGCATGAAAGTCCCAGAACATCAATTCTACTGCATTTGTTTGGTCAAAGGAAACTATAGGGCCAGCATGAAAAGGAGGAAAAGGGAAATAAATTTTACCTTTTGATTGAAAAGTGATATAGTATATAGGAAGGGAAGGAATTGATAATTTCATCTTTGGAAATTATCTACTGCACATCTCTACAGCCTCCATTTGAAACTGCAAATTCTATTTTGAGTTTTGGTGGCAGGAGGTTTCTTGGAGTTCCTAGAGTTCATTAATTTGTTCAATCAGTAGAGATTTTCTTTTACTTTTTTTTGGGTCTGATGGTCTGTTTTTTGAATACCTACTCTTTGCCTGGCACTCTTTTAGAACATGGGAACACAGCAATGAATCGAAGATATGGGATTCCTTCTTTTATAGAAATTAGAGGAAGAGCTTCAAGATGGCGGAGGAGTAAGACGTGGAGATCACCTTCCTCTCCACAAATACATCAAAAATATATTTATATGTGGAAGAACTCCTACAGAACACCTACTGAACGCTGGCAGAAGACCTCAGACTTCCCAAAAGGCAAGAAACTCCCCACGTACCTGGGTAGGGCAAAAGAAAAAAGAATAAACAGAGACAAAAGAATAGGGACGGGCTCTGCACCAGTGGGAGGGAGCTGTGAAGGAGGAAAAGTTTCCACACACGAGGAAGCCCCTTCGCGGGCAGAGACTGCGGGTGGCGTTGGGGGAAGCTTCGGAGCCATGGAGGAGAGCACAGCAACAGGAGTGCGGAGGGAAAAGCGGAGAGATTCCCACAGAGGATCAGGGCCGACCAGCACTCACCAGCTCGAGAGGCTTGTCTGCTCACCCGCCGGGGCAGGCGCTGGGAGCTGAGGCTCGGGCTTCGGAGATCGTATCCCAGGGAGAGGACTGGGGTTGGCGGCGTGAACACAGCCTGAAGGGGGCTAGTGCACCACGGCTAGCCAAGAGGGAGTCCAGGAAAAAGTCTGGAGCTGCCTAAGAGGCAAGAGACCATTGTTTCGGGGTGGTGAGGAGAGGGGATTCAGAGCACTGCCTAAACAAGCTTCAGAGACAGGCGTGAGCCATGGCTATCAGCACGGACACCAGAGACGGGCATGAGACGCTAAGGCTGCTGCTGCCACCACCAAGAAGCCTGTGTGTGAGCACAGGTCACTATCCACACCTCCCCTCCTGAGAGCCTGTGCAGCCCGCCACTGCCAGGGTCCCGTGATCCAGGGACAACTCCCCCAGGAGAACGCACGGCGGGCCTCAAGCTGTTGCAACCTCACGCCGGCCTCTGCCGCCGCAGGCTCGCCCCGCATCTGTACCCCTCCCTCCCCCTGGCCTGAGTGAGCCAGAGCCCCGTAATCAGCTGCTCCTTTAACCCCGTCCTGTCTGGACGGGGAACAGATGCCCTCAGGACACCTACATGCAGAGGCGGGGCCAAATCCAAAGCTGAACCCCAGGAGCTGTGCAAACAAAGAAGAGAAAGGGAAAGTTCTCCCAGCAGCCTCAGGAGCGGCGGGTTAAATCTCCACAATCAACTTGATGTACCCTGCATCAGTGGAATACCTGAATAGACAACGAATCATCCCAAAATGAGGAGGTGGACTTTGGGAGCAACTGTAGACTTGGGGTTTGCTATATGCAACTGACTAGTTTCAGATTTTTATGTTTATCTTAGTATAGTTTTTAGCACTTGTTATCATTGGTGGATTTGTTTATTGGTTTGCTTGCTCTCTTCCTTTTTTAAATTTTTTACTTATTTAATTTTAATTGTTTTTTAATTTTTTATTTTAATTATTTTATTTTATTGTATTCATTTATTTTTTCTCTCTCTTTCTTTTTCCTCCCTTTTCTTCTGAGCCATGTGGCTGAACAGGTCTTGGTGCTCCAGCCAGGTGTCAGGCCTGAGCCTCTGAGGTGGGAGTGCTGCGTCAGGACACTGGACCACCAGAGACCTCTCAGGCCCACGTAATATCAGTGGGCGAGAAAATTCCCAGAGATCTCCATCTCAGTGCTAACGCCCAGCTCCACTCAATGACGAACAAGCTCCAGTGCTGGAAACCCCATGCCAAACAACTAGCAAGACAGAAACACAACCCCACCCTTTAAGAGAGAGGCTACATAAAATCATAATAAGTTCACAGACACCCCAAAACACACCACCAGACATGGACCTGCCCACCAGCAAGACAAGATCCAGCCTCATCCACCAAAACATAGGCACCAGTCCCCTCCACCAGGAAGCCTACACACCCACTGAACCAACCTTAGCCACTGGGGGCAGACACCAAAAACAATGGGAACTATGAACATGCAGCCTGCGAGAGGAGACCCCAAACAGAGTAAGTTAAGCAAAATGAGAAGACAGAGAAACACACAGCAGATGAAGGAGCAAGGTAAAACCCCCCCAGACCAAACAAATGAAGAGGAAATAGGCAGTCCACCTGAAAAAGAATTCAGAATAATGAAACTAAAGATGATCCAAAATCTTGGAAATAGAATGGAGAAAATACAAGGAACATTTAACAAGGACCTAGAAGAACTAAAGAGAAAACAATGATGAACAACACAATAAATGAAATTTAAAATTCTCTAGAAGGAATCAATAGCAGAATAACTGAGGCAAAAGAACGGATAAGTAACCTGGAAGATAAAATAGTAGAAATAAACACAGTAGAGCAGAATAAAGAAAAAAGAATGAAAAGAATTGAGGACAGTCTCAGAGACCTCTTGGACATTAAATGTACCAACATTTGAATTAGAGGGGACCCAGAAGAAGAAGAGAAAAAGAAAGGGATTGAGAAAATATTTGAAGAGATTATAGTTGAAAACCTCTCTAATATGGGAAAGGAAATAGTCAATCAAGTCCAGGAAGCACAGAGAGTCCCATACAGGATAAATCCAAGGAGAAACACACCATGACACATATTAATCAAACTATCAAAAATTAAATACAAAGAAAAAATCTAAAAAGCAGCAAGGGAAAACAACAAATAACATACAAGGGAATCCCCATAAGGTTAGCAGCTGTTCTTTCAGCAGATATTCTGCAAGCCAGAAGGGAGTGGCAAGACACACTTAAAGTGATGAAAGGGAAAAACCTACAACCAAGACTACTCTATGCAGCAAGGATCTCATCCAGATTCAATGGAGAAATTAAAATCTTTGCAGACAAGCAACAGCTAAGAGAATTCAGCACCACCAAACCAGCTTTACTACAAATGCCAAAGGAACTTCTCTAAGCAGAAAAAAGAAGAGAAGGAAAAAAACCTCCAATAACAAAACCAAAACAATTAAGAAAACGGTAATAGGCACATACATATCAATAATTACCTTAAATGTAAATGGATTAAATGCTCCAACTAAAAGACGTAGACTGGCTGAATGGATACAAAAACAAGTCCTGTATATATGCTGTCTACAAGAGACCCACTTCAGACCTAGGGACACATACAGACTGAAAGTGAGGGGATGGAAAAACATATTCCATGCAAATGGAAATCAAAAGAAAGCTGGAGTAGCAATTCTCATATCAGAGAAAATAGACTTTAAAATAAAGGCTATTACAAGAGACAAAGAAGGACACTACATAATGATCAAGGGATCGATCCAAGAAGCAGATATAACAATTGTAACTATTTATGCACCCAACATAGGAGCACCTCAATACATAAGGCAAATGCTAACAGCCATAAAAGGGGAAATCGACAGTAACACAATCATAGTAGGGGATTTTAACACCCCACTTTCACCAATGGACAGATTATCCAAAATGAAAATAAATAAGGAAGCACAAGGTTTAAATCACACATTAAACAAGATGGACTTAACTGATATTTATAGGACGTTCCATCCAAAAACAACAAAATACACTTTCTTCTCAAGTGCTCATGGAACATTCTCCAGAATAGATCATATCCTGGGTCAAAAATCAAGCCGTGGTAAATTTAAGAAAATTTAAATCATATCAAGTATCTTTTCTGACCTCAGCACTGTGAGACTAGATATCAATCACAGGAAAAAAACTGTAAAATATACAAACACATAGAGGCTAAACAATACACTACTAAATAATTAAGAGATCACTGAAAAAAATCAAAGAAAAAAAAACAAAAATACCTAGAAACAAATGGCAATGGGGACACAATGGCCCAAAACCTATGGGATGCAGCAAAAACGGTTCTAAGAGGGAGGTTTATAGCAATACAATCCTACCTCAAGAAACAAGAAAAATCTCAAATAAAAATCCTAACCTTACACCTAAAGCAATTAGAGAAAGAAGAACAAAAAAACCCCGAAGTTAGCAGAAGGAAAGAAATCATAAAGAACAGATCAGAAATAAATGAGAAAGAAATGAAGGAAATGATAGCAAAGATCAATAAAACTAAAAGCTGGTTCTCTGAGAAGATAAACAAAATTGATAAACCATTAGCCAGACTCATCAGGAAAAAAAGGGAATAGACTCAAATCAATAGAATTAGAAATGAAAAAGGAGAAGTACCAACTGACACTGCAGAAATGCAAAGGATCATGAGAGATTATTACAAACAACTATATGCCAATAAAATGGACAACCTGGAAGAAACTGACAAATTCTTAGAAAAGCACTACCTTCAGGGACTGAACCAGGAAGAAATAGAAAAAATAAAGAGACTAATCACAAGCACTGAAATTGAAACTGTGATTAAAAATCTTCCAACAGGGCTTCCCTAGTGGTGCAGAGGTTGAGAGTCTGCCTGCCGAGGCAGGGGACACAGGTTCGTGCCCCAGTCTGGGAAGATCCCACATGCCGCGGAGCAGCTGGGCCTGTGAGCCATGGCCGCTGAGCCTGCGCATCCGGACCCTGTGCTGCACAACGGGAGAGGCCACAATAGTGAGAAGCCCGTGTACCACACACACACAAAAAAATCTTCCGACAAACTAAAGCCCAGGACCAGATGGCTTCACGGGCATACTCTATCAAACATTTAGGGAAGAGCTAACACCTATCCTTCTCAAACTCTTCCAAAATATAGCAGAGGGAAGAACACTCCCAAACTCATTCTACGAGACCACCATCACCCTGATACCAAAACCAGACAAAGATGTCACAAGAAAATGAAAATTATAGGCCAACATCACTGATGAACACAGATGCAAAAATCCTTAACAAAATACTAGCGAACAGAATCCAACAGCATATTAAAAGGTCATTAACTATGATCAAGTGGAGTTTATCCCAGGAATGCAAGGATTCTTTAATATACGCAAATCAGTTGATGTGATACACCGTATTAACAAACTGAAGGAGAAAAAACATATGATCGTCTCAGTAGATACAAAAAAAGCTTTTGACAAAATTCAACACCCATTTATGATAAGCCCACCCCAGAAAGTAGGCATAGAGGGAACTTACCTCAACATAATAAAGGCCATATATGACAAACCCACAGCCAACATCGTTCTCACTGGTGAAAAACTGAAACCATTTCCACTAAGATCAGGAACAAGACAAGGTTGCCCACTCTCACCACTATTATTCAACATAGTTTTGGAAGTTTTAGCCACAGCAATCAGAGAAGAAAAAGGAATAAAAGGAATCCAAATCAGAAAAGAAGTAAAACTGTCACTGTTTTCAGATGACATGATACTATACATAGAGAATCCTAAAGATGCTACCAGAAAACTACTAGAGCTAATCAATGAATTTGGTAAAGTAGTAAGATACAAAATTAATGCACAGAAATCTCTTGCATTCCTATGCACTAATGATTGAAAATCTGAAAGAGAAATTAAGGAAACACTCCCATTTACCACTGCAACAAAATGAATACCTAGGAATAAACTTACCTAAGTAGACAAAAGACCTATATGCAGAAAACTCTAAGACACTGATGAAAGAAATTAAAGATGATACAAACAGATGGAGAGACATACCATGTTCTTGGATTGGAAGAATCAACATCGTGAAAATGACTCTACTACCCAAAGCAATCTACAGATTCAATGCAATCCCTATCAAACTACCAATGGCATTTTTCACAGAACTAGAACAAAAAATTTCACAATTTGTATGGAAGCACAAAAGACCCCGAATAACCAAAGCAATCCTGAGAAAGAAAAACCGAGCTGGAGGAATCAGGCTCCCTGACTTCAGAGTATAGTACAAAGCTACAGTATTCAAGGCGGTATGGTACTGGCACAAAAAACAGAAATATAGATCAATGGAACAGGATAGAAAGCCCAGAGATAAACCTAAGCACATATGGTCACCTTATCTTTGATAAAGGAGGCAGGAATATACAATGGAGAAAAGAAAGCCTCTTCAATAAGTGGTGCTGGGAAAACTGGACAGCTATATGTAAAAGAATGAAATTAGAACACTCCCTAACACGATACACAAAAATAAACTCAAAATGGATTAAAGACCTAAATGTAAGGTGAGACACTATAAAACTCTCAGAGGAAAACCTAGGCAGACACTCTATGACATAAATCACAGCAAGATCCTTTTTGACCCACCTCCTAGAGAAATGGAAATAAAAACAGAAATAAACAAATGGAACCTAATGAAATTTAAAAGCTTTTGCACAGCAAAGGAAACCATAAACAAGACTAAAAGACACCCTTCAGAATGGGAGAACGTATTTGGAAATTAAGCAACTGACAAAGGATTAATCTCCAAAATATAAAAGCAGCTCATGCAGCTCAATACGAAAAAAGCAAATAACCTAATCCAAAAATGGGCAGAAGACCTAAATAGACATTTCTCCAAAGAAGATATACAGATTGCCAACAAACACATGAAAGTATGCTCAACATCACTAATCATTAGAGAAATGCTAAACTACAATGTGATATCACCTCATACTGGTCAGAATGACCATCATCAAAAAATCTACAAACAATAAAAGCTGGAGAGGGTATGGAGAAAAGAGAACCCTCCTACACTGTTGGTTGGAATGTAAATTGGTACAGCCACTATGGAGAACAGTATGGAGGTTCCCTGAAAAACTAAAAATAGAACTACCATATGACCCAGCAATTCCACTACCTGGGCATATACCCTGAGAAAACCATAATTCAAAAAGAGTCACGTACGAGGCTTCCGTGGTGGTGCAGTGGTTAAGAATCCACTTGTCAATGAAAGGGACACGGGTTCGAGCCCTGGCCCAGGAAGATCCCACATGCTGCAGAGCAACTAAGCCCATCACCAGAACTACTGAGCCTGAGCTCTAGAGCCCGCAAGCCACAACTACTGAGCCCACGTTCCACAACTACTGAAACCTGCATGCCTAGAGCCTGTGCTCTGCAACAAGAGAAGCCACGACAATGAGAAGCCCATGCACTGCAACAGAGACCCAACATAGACAAAAATAAATAAATAAATTTTTAAAAGAGGAAAATAAATTATCATTAAGTAAGACTTGTTTTGAAGACTAAATCTTTGAGATTAATGGAGGTACATAAAAAAAAAAAAAAAAGAGTCACGTACCACAATATTCATTGCAGGACTATTTACAACAGCCAGGACATGGAAGCAATCCTTTGGCAGATGAATGGATAAAGAAGATGTGGCACACATATACAATGGAATATTACTCAGCCATAAAAAGAAACGAAATTGAATTATTTGTAGTGAGGTGGATGGACACAGAGTCTGTCATACAGAGTGAAGTAAGTCAGAAAGAGAAAGACAAATACTGTATGCTAACACATATATATATGGAATCTAAAAAAAAATGGTTCTGAAGAACCTAGGGGCAGGACAGGAATAAAGAAACAGATGTAGAGAATGGACTTAAGGACACGGGGAAGCAGAATGGTAAGCTGGGACGAAGTAAGAGAGTGGCATGGACATACATACACTACCAAATGTAAAATAGATAGCTAGTGGGAAGCAGCCACATAGTACAGGGATACCAGCTCAGTGCTTTGTGCCTACCTAGAGGGGTGGGATAAGGAGGGTGGGAGGGAGACGCAAGAGGGAGGGGATATGGGGATATATGTATACGTACAGCTGATTCACTTTGTTATACAGCAGAAACTAACACAACATTGTAAAGCAACTATACTCCAATAAAGATGTTAAAAAAAAACCCAAAAAGCAATTATATTCTGTCATCAGACTGACAATAAACAAGTCAACAAATAAACAATGACAATGAACATCCCACAGTGATATATGCTTTAGAGAGAATTAGAATTACGTGATAGAGCATGACATGTTTGCTCACGTTGATTAGAAAGCTGAATTAGGGTTCCCTGAAGGGGAGACCTTTAAGCTGAAACTGAGTGACAGGAAGGACAATGGCTAACATGAAGACCCAAGGCAATGAAAACACTGACATGCTTTAAGAACAGTAGGAAGCCCAGTGAGATTGGAATAAGTGAAAAGGGAAGAATGCAGTGAGAAAGGAGAGCAGAAGGGTAGCCAAAGACCTGATTACTAAGATCTTTGTAGGCAGTTGTCAAGAGTTTGGTTTTAATTGCAAGTCTGGTAGAAGCCATCAGAAAATTTTTAAGCATGTTTCTACTTTGTGTTTCTGATGTCAACTCTGAGAACTAGCTAATGGTTTGGATTGTGGGAGGTGAGAAAAAGAGAAATCAAGGTTAATTCTCATACTCTTATTTGAACAACTAAGTAGATGATGGTATTATTTGTTGCATTTGAGTTCTGTCTAACAATAATGCAAGTGCCTAGTGAAGTAGAGCTATTGTTATTGTTGTTATCATCGTCATTATTATTATAACAAGCATCGTTTTGGATTACCTTTCCATGGAAATGCCTTCTCATAGTAAGCTCTATCAGAGGGTTAGAAGAGGTATGCAAGGTATGCAAGGGTTAGAAGGTATGCAAGGGTTAGGTGGGTTCTCACCCTTGCTAATTACATTCTCTCCTGGAAAAGACTATATAACCATATACCGTAGGAGCAATGCAAGTGTTCCTTTCTTTTCCCTTCATCTCTTCCTTTCTTCTTTCCTTCCACAAATATTCAGTTATCTATTTTATACCAGATATTGACGGACATTGAGTACACTAGCTTGTAGTCTAGTTGAGGAGGCAGATGTAATTAAATAGTCCCCAAAAGGTCTCAAGTTGAGATGCCTGTGACTTAGCAAAAGGCTACTTCTATCCTTGGTAAAAAAGCATCTGGGGAGAAGGGGAACCATCTATAAAGAGTACGGTGAGTGTCCTTGGAGGAATGGGACTGAAGTATGACATATCCTGTGGTAGTTTAAATCATGAACACTTGATAGGATTGTGTAGTTGTGATTAAAATTCAAAAGCAAGAGAAGAAATGTGCCAATGGGACAAGTGCCATCATGGAATGGGAAATCGGGAATGCGGTAGTTTTGGTAAAGAAGACTGGCATAGCCACAACTTGTAGTTGAGTCTAGAAACTCCTGTTGACCTCTCATACTTTATGGGATCAATGGCTAAGTGAATGCCAACTACACAATCTGTTACCTTAGTGTCCAAGCTTGGGGCATCACCTTTGGTCCCAAGGAAGATAGCAAGAACATAGCCAGAGCAGTGAATAAGCAAGGCCAACTATGAAAGACACCCTGTACAGAATGGCAAAGCAACTGCAGTGGTGTATGGAGAAGACTTGTATTCCCTAGCTGCCTGGTGTTTGCAATCCAACTTACCTTTAAAGTGAACAAGGCCCTGGTGAGGTGAGATGGGAGGAGAGAAATGGCATCAAAACAAGGCAATGGCATTCTGGCTACACTGGGCAGATGATGGTGATATGCAGTAAGCAGTTGGAGAGGATCAATCATAGCAGTTAAAGTAACCACCCCAGCAATACACAGCACAACTTTTGCACTGGACGTAAGGAAGCAATTGTTGTGCAGGGCATACCTTACAGCCTCTGGAACTACACTGTCCAAGTTGACATCCAATTTCTATACTTACAAGTTCCTTCACCTTTATGTGCCTCAGTGTCCGACAACAGTAGTAGGGTTAATTTTGAAGATTAAATGATGTAATGATTGCAAACCTCAGAGACCAGCAGCTGGCACTAAATAAATGCTAGCTATTTCTCAAAAAAATGCAATACCTTGTAATTTACAACTCATAGTAAGTGATTGGTAATTGTAAGCTGTTACAGTCATTTTTATCTCCAGAATTAAAAATACCATACTTCTCCTTTGTTTCTTCCTTCATAGTAGGAAGGAAAGTAAGTAAAATAATGGACTTTTTAAGAAATTTTGGTCCCTTCCAGATAGCTAAAGAATGAACTCAGACTGCTGCATGCCAGCTCCTAGACAACTACTGTACTTGCCCTCAGGAAATGGCTATATTTTAGGGATTCAAAGGAGATCATGGTGACATACAAGCTACTGACCAAATGCACAGGGAATTGCCAATATAAAAGGCTCTGTAGATAAACAGATGTTTGATCCCCCTCCCTTCATGTGGAATCTGTAATCATTTATGCTAGACAGGAACAAGGTTCAATTCTTTTTATGTTCTTTTGGAGAAAAGAACCTGCTCATAAATAACCAGAAAGGATATGATTATAATGGAGATGTGTTACCCTAATGTGAAAAGACATTGTTTTCAAACACTTTGAGTGCCCCTATATTTGTACATAAATCATTTACTCTTGAGAGCAGGTCATTAAGGCCATTTAAGTACTACTTGTTCTCACCTTATATTTTTTTTTCCCACACTACAGAAATGATGTACAGAATTCACATGAGGAATACACTCCAATAGGTACGTTCATACATAAGATTTTTTTTACTTTACTAAATTGTTGTGGCCCACCTTTCAACGGTTCAGAGCAGGTATTGCCAGAAAAACTTGAATTACTCGATAAACTTAAAAACAAAATCATATTCTTTTTTCAAAGATTAAAATATTTACTTATATATTTATTATATATTGTACATTTACTTACACATATTTCATATTATTGTATCATTGTATAGCTTTCATATTATGTATAGCTAACCTGCATTTGCACATTTCTACCACATAAACAGATCATCTTCTTCATCCATTCATCATTCAACAACATTTACTGGGGATCTAGTAATACTATGTGAGGCACTATTTAAGCACTACGGTTGAAAAAAAAAGACCAAGATAAAATCTCGCGTTCCTTACAATTTCCAATATAATTTACGATGGGAAAAATATCAATACCCTAATAAACTTGGACACTTCCTCAAATAAAGTTAATTTTGAAAGAAAAAGACCGAGTGAGAGAAAGAGGAAGGAAAGAGAGATGGAGGGAAAGAAGAAAGGGAGGGAGGGAGGGAGAAAGGAAGAAAGGAAAGGAGGGAGGGAGGAAAGAAAGAAATAAGGAAGGAAGGAGGTTCTTTCTGAGCCTGACTGGTCCACCAACAAAGGTAAAATTCAATGGGCAGCTGTATTAGGGATCTCAGGACAATTTCACCCTTTGTCATCATCTGCTTCATTTTGAAAGGTAAACTGAGAATCCAAATGTTCTTATACAAATATATGACTAGAAGGCTCTAAAATTGGTTATTTTGTCTCTCCACCTCCCTGCAAAAAGCAAGGTCTCTGAGACTGTGTGTGTGTAGGGGCACATGAATACCCACACACACACAGTTGAAACATAGGTTTTTACTGCCTATCTACAGTTTCTCTTGAGAATTGATGAACCTAGTTCTGTTCATACTAAGCCATGTAAACACATGCAGGTAACCAAATAACTCATTGATTAGTGGTCCTACCTTATGTGTATTTAAGATCATTCCATTTTAATGAAAATAGGTATTTAGAATTTGGGGATAAGCTTTAAGGCCCACCTTTGCTTCTATGGTGGGCCATGCTCTCTGATTTGGTCTAGCATGTAATTACAGAGACATCTAGTGGTTGGATCCAGGAGTATGAAACCTAGAAGAACAACGCAAAAATGGACTCATTTCCCCCAAAGGGGCCGTTAACAATGTACCAGAAAGGGTGGTAACCAGTGGGAAAAGTTAGGCTGAAGTAGTGCATTATGCATAAATGGCTATAACCTGCTATTTTTGGAGCCTGGAAAATTTTAAGATGAAAATAAAGGAGACAATAAATAATAATTTCAAAATCAAAACAAAAACCAAGGTGAATTAACTAAATCACTATCTATAGTATGATTTCAAGATTCCTGCTTTACTCAAAAAGGGGCAAACTGCTTTGCCAATTTTATCACACCATACATGCCATATTAGGCACTGAAAACTTGAGCATAAAGTTTTATTTCTATATAAAAATACAAGTTTTCCTGGTGAGGCGATACAATGGCCTACATCAGTCATTTACACTTTAGTGTGAATTAGTTGGTCAAAGTCTAGGAGTGAGCAAGAATAAAAGTCGACAAGTCTAAGAGAGAAGAATTAAATCAATGTTTTCCTGAGCAGGAGAAGGGACCCTGTTGCTCTTACACTACAGAAATGACTTGATTTTAATCACTGAAAGAATGTTGGTATCAGTGTTTAAAAAAATGAAGTGATTTAGAGGCTATTTTATAATTCTGAAAGTGGGAGAAGTAGAGGAAAAGCAAATAAAAAGATAAGAGGTAGGGTGAAAATAAATAAAACACAATAACATGCGTGCACGTACACACACACACACACACACACACACAAACACACACACACACACACACATGAAGCTTCCCTGTAATACCATCCTCATGATCCACGCTCTGGAGGAGTTGTAAAATTCAACATTTTTGCTTCATCAAAATCCAAAACCACTGTAATGAGATCAAAATCAGGCCTGGCATCATTTTTTTTCCAATGGCAGAAGAGAGGGAAATATTATGATCAAGCCAGACTATCTTTATTAATATTTCCCAAAGTACATTCTAACCCATAGGAAATTGCCCACCTCTATCTGAAACTCCTTGAGACTGCAAATTAATAACAACAGTGGGATATCAAGTATATATCTCAATTGTTTTCTAAGAGATGCATAGAGAGGATGGGCAGTGTGTAAGGACGAGGAGGGATTCAGTGCCCCAATAAAACATCCTTATGTCCCCCAATGATGGGCCAACATCTTAGAAGGGGAAAATAATGTAAACTTTCAGAAAACACTAGAATATGAAATATGAAAGTTTACGAAATTCTTTGTGGTGAAACCTACAGCCTTTTACTTTCTTCTCATCAACAGTACGCACCATCACCTGGGATCTTCTGAGAAATGCACATTTTCAGGCCCCTCTCCAGACCTCTGAATTATCTGTAAACATATTAAAATTTGGAAAGCACTGACATAAGATACTTTATAAGCCTCCACATTAGTTGATGACACATTACCCCCCAAACTGCAGAATCTTCATCTTTAGTAGGGGTGGGAGCAAGGGGATATAGGCCTGGAAATCTGTTTAATAGGCTTCCCAGATATTTTGTTTTCGTAAACAATATAGTTTGAAAGCCTTATTCATTGCCTTCCATTGGCTTAGCTGAGACTTTGAGCCAGATGATAAATGGTCAACACTTTGGTCAAGTCACTTGGCTTCCCTGAGCCTGACTTTTGTATCTGCAAGATCATCTTCATAGGGTTGTCTCAGCCCCAGATAATACAGTGTACAGGGAAGTAGTCTATGCGAGCAAATGCTACAACAGAAGAATTCATTACTATTCTGACGTGCCTAAGGATATTCCTACCATTTGTGTCCTAATAGCTTCCACTCTTTGCAGACTGGGAAGGAGAGCATACTTGTCTTAGACTCAGCTTGGGTAAGTGAGACTTCCTGCTTAGAAAATATGCAGGAATTTTCTCCCATCAGTATTAAGAGGAGGATGTGGGGCAGCTTGAAGTCTGCAGATCTGCTCAGCTGCAGCTCCGCGAGCAGCTGGTAATACAGCATGCATATCATGCTGGCTCAGCTAAGAATACTCTTTCTATTCTTGCCTGCTTTTTGTTTTGTTTTGTTTTCAGGCTGAGGTGTTAGGGAAAAAGCAGTATCTGAATGCAGTTCCCAGTTACCCTGCATTTAAGAAGCCAGTAAATCCTCTTAGTCTTCCTCTGCCATGGAGAGCCTGGCCCCATCTGCTAGGGAGGCCGCCAACATACAAGAGACTTGGTGGAAATAAAAAGTACACAAGGTCGGGCTTCCCTGGTGGCGCAGTGGTTGGGGGTCCGCCTGCTGATGCAGGGGACATGGGTTCGTGCCCCAGTCCGGGAAGATCCCACATGCCGTGGAGCGGCTGGGCCCGTGAGCCATCGCCACTGAGCCTGCGCATCTGGAGCCCGTGCTCCGCAATGGGAGAGGCCACGACGGTGAGAGGCCTGCGTACCGCAAAAAAAAAAAAAAGTACACAAGGTCCCTGCTACTGGATTTCCACTTAGATAGGATATTGATACTGCCCATTATTGCAATCAAAATCATCAAAAGTACTAACAATGTTGCAGGACTAAAGATAGCTTTATAGTTCTAAGTTGCTATTATTGTATAAGGTATGCTATACATGCAAGAGATCATTAATATTAGAATGGTATTAGAATGTAATTCCAGTAATATTCTATGGAGATACTACTACTGTTACTACTATGGGAAACTTCAGTATATATTAAAGAGAATTGATAGATATAGATTCAGGAGCCCAGCCCTCTCAGGCTTTGACAAAAATTATTAGACCCTGGCAGGCTTTACATTTCATTACAAAAGAGAACTAGTTGATCCATACTAGCATAACAGGGTATTGGTTTCTCAACATGAATTTTCTGATTTAATAGTGGTTAACATTTACTAAGTATCTACTAAGAGTCAAGTATTCAACCAGTTGCTCTATGTATATTATTTAAACTGATTAAGCATCTAAACCTTATGTTCCTCAGAAATTTATGCCATAAGATAATGTTTTATCCTCACATGTTCACATGATAGTCACATGGCTATTTGCCAATAAATATATTTCCATTCATAAGACAATTATTATGTAGGTCATCATTTCCCAGATGGGTTTCATAGAGCACTAGTAATTTGCTAAATGTTAACAGATGTTTCATAAAAACAGTGTTCCACAGTTGAATAGGTTTAAAAAACACTGAATTAAATAAAATTAAGCATGGTCATTTAATACAAGCCTTTTTAACTTCTTCAAATGTTAAGTTTATATATCTTTGTAAAAGAAAAATAGCAGGAACTGTTTCCCAAAGTTAGAAGACCTAGGGACACTTCCTTGTCTGAATATATAGTAATGTCTTGCTTTTTGAAAATATAATAGATGCATTTCATGGCAACTCTGTAAAGTGGACATATCCCCATTAAAAGAAGCCAAGAGCAGTAGAACCATGTTATTTGTCCCGATATTTGTTATAATTAATTTAGCCTCCCTGTTTTTCCTGTTGTTTTCGGTAGGCATTCAGGACAAAACTGGAATTTCTGGTAAGACTAAGGAAGACCAGGGAAGAAAATTAATGTTGAAGAGGATAGAGGTCCAGAACTTAGTTTGAGGCCTTGGGAATCCTTGCCTCCTTAAGAGACCCTGGCATTTACCCCTGAAGGTAAGGCTGAAACACACTTTAAGTAACACTACCCATTTTTTTAAGCACTCACTCCCACCCCCTATCTAAAAACACATGCATTCTTACTACTTTTTGGTCTCTCATGCAACTAATCCCAATGTTGTATTGTCAGATCTCATTTATGGAGAGGTAGATCCACCCATGGAGAAACTGCTTGAACCAACAAATCATTACTTGTCCAAGTCTCACAGTGGCAGTAATTTCTCTGAACTTGGCCAGAAAAAGTAGAGAACCTTTTATAGAAATGAGTCACCAGCTTCCACTGCCTGATGTTGGGCAGAAATCTTATAAGTGGGGATAATCTTCATAGAGAGCCTATTACAACACTAACCTCTACTTTCAAAAGCAAAGCCAGTTCCATTCAGGTTCAAATTCTACATCTCCATATCATTTCTCTTTGCAGACCACAGCATATCTTCAAATGACCTATACCAATGTTTCCCACGAGCTGAACCGCTCATCCTTCAAGAGTCCCTAAAACCAGTACTTTCAACCTCCTGAAATGAAGTTTCAATATCTGGCATTTAAGAAAGGGGAAGAAACACGGGCAGATTTCCTAGAACAGAGTTTAGTTTTGTAATCCAATAAATCCGATACATGACTAAATGAAAGGCACTATGCCATCTGCAAATATTTTAGGTTAGTCTCTCCATACTGACCTAATATACTCAATCTTTTTCAATCTTTCAACAAAAAAGACACTATTCCAAAATGCAACATAGTAGGACAACTTGTAAGCACTAGCTGAGCTTCCAGAAATGGACATCATTAGAGTTTGGATTTTATGAGACCTGACACAAATTCTTGCCCCCAACCCTACTTCAGCATCCTGAGTTAACTCATTTCTGCCAGTATAATAACAAGGTTCAAAGGTCACCCATTGCTGACAAGGTCTCAGACTAATTAGTTGTACAGTCTAGGCCCTTTGAAACTATCATTTACCTTTTCCAGTATAATCCCCAAACTTTTGCTGTCTTTCTTTCCAACCACACATTCAGTCTCTCTCCATCTCCCTCTCCCTCTCCCTCTCTCTCTCACTCTCTCTCTCTCTCTCTCTCTCTCTCTCTCTCTCTCTCTCTAGAACTGCCCTCTGCACCAGGGATTCAATAGGAATTCAGGGGAAAAAAAGATAGGTACGATTCATATCTTCATAGATCCTACAAGCCTTTTGTAAACTACCTCTAGAACTCTGTTGACAATCCAAACCCTTATTCCCTCAGAATGTCTTTTGCCCTAATCAAACGCCTATCTATTTGTTAAGAGCCTCTTCATTCATTCCATCATTTATTCTTCGTTTTTTTAAACAAAATCCCCTGACTTCTTTGTTCCTGAGAGTATGAAGGTCCTGGGGATGAAAGATAATTATAATATGGCATCTGCCTTAGAGGAGCTCACAGCCTTATGAGACAAAGTAGGGGAATTGGATAAAAAAAAGAAAGAGATCAACAATTGTCAAGCAAATAATATTAGCAGGCACTGTACCTGCTGCTTAGATTCATTTTATCATTTGGTCTTCATATCAACATAACTTATTTATTAAATGGATATTTATAGTAAATCTATTATATTTCAGCCTGACTAGACACTAGGTGAAGAAGATTCCTGATCTCATAGATCTTACATTCTAATGGTATAGACAGACCAAATGTAGGACAATTGGGGGATAAATAAAATAACACAAATTATCAAAAACAACCCAACAAAGAGCTGAGATGGAAGATAATACTGAGATGGCAGCTGCATGGGGAGTCCTAGCTTAATTAACTAGGTAGGGAAAGCTTCTGTGAGAAGGTGTTAAGTTGAGATCTAACACTGACAAAGAAACAATGAAGAGTATCAAGATAAATGCCTGGAAGGACTCTCAGAATACTAACAAGGCTAGAGCTCTGTGAGGAAAGAGAAAATGGCAGGAGATGAAGTGGAGAAAAACAAGTACATTTCAAATCAATTAACATACCACTCAAGGCCTTTTAAATTCTGGCTCCAACTCACCTTTTCCAACCTTAGCACCAAAGTTTTACAGAATCTTTAGTCACCCAGATCTACTTTTTCCCATTACCTCATCATTCATTTATTTAATATACAGTTGACCTTTGAACAAAAAGATCTGAACTGTGTGGATCCCCTTATATGAGAATTTTTTCACTAAACATATGCTATAGAGCTACACAATCCATGGCTGGTTGAATCGGCAGATACAGAGGGCCAACTATAAAGTTATATGTGGATTTTCAACTATGCAAGGGTTGGTGCCTCTAACCCCTGTGTTGTTTCTGAGTCAACTGTATACAGTTGGCCCACCCTATCCACAGGTTCCACGTATGCAAATTCAACCAACTGTGGATCAAAAATATTTTTTAAAAATTTCATAGTTTCAAAGAGCAAAACTTGAATTTGCTGTGCACTAACAACTATTTACATAGTATTTACATTGTATTTACAACTATTTATATAGCATTTGTATTGCATTATGTATTATAGGTTACATAGCAATGATTTAAAGTGTATGAGACAATGTGCATAGGTTAGGCAAACACTGTGCCATTTCATAAGGGACTCAAGCATCCAAGGATTTTGGTACAGAGGGGTGTGTTCTGGAAACAATCCCCCAAGGATAGTGAGGGATGGCCAACTGTGTGCTGAATAAACACTTGAGGACCACAGGTAAGGGCCCCGATTTCATTCTAAATGCAAAGAGATGCTTTAAATTAATTGATTGCTGTTTTTAATTTTGTTCTGTTGAAGCAAGTGATAGATATTTCTGAAAAAGTCTATCTGGTCACTCTATAGAGAACTGATTATAGGAAATAAGAGTGAAAGGGGGAAGAAACATTATTGACGTGGTGTTAGCCAATGATGACGTAAGCCAACCCGGGGCCAGTGATGAATGAGAAAGCAACGGATTCGAGATATATTTCAGAGGTCTAATTCATGATCTCCTTCCCATTTTTTAATTTTTCCTTTCTCATCATTAAAACAACTGTGTAAAATTTCCATCAGAAATCAAATGACACCTATCTGGAGAACAGCACCCTACACATAAAAAAGTGCAGTCTAAAAGACTTTATCTCTAGAGCAAAGATGCTATCTAACGGGGGGTGGGGGTGCTAGTTAATTCATTTATTATGATAATGCTGAAATACTAAATGGGTCATAAACATCCAGTCTTCTCAGGGGCAAAGATGGGAAAGAAACAGCTCTCTCTCCTGTTTTCAAGACTACTTGATATGCATGACTAGAGAAACTCAACATTGGAGCTGCATGGGAACTGAGACTCATGTCAGCTTTATTTACTGCTAAAATGTTCTCAGGGAATCTCCGTGTTTTGAGCAGAGTCAAGCATCCTGGATGAGGGATGGAGTCTCAAACTCTCCTCCCTTTTCAGCTCTTCCATTTTCTTTGTGTTGGTCTTAACAGACTGAGGTGGAAGATAGAGGCAGAGTGGAAGAAGAAAATCAGTGCTCACTAGAAGGAAGGCAAGGTGGCTGAGACAGAAACACACACAGAGAACTGGGACTTCCTCTGGAGATGAGGCCTATGGAAGTCTTTATACTGGGACCATCTGGGCCTCTGAGCCACAGCTGACCACTGTGGAAAACATGGCTTATGGGCCACCCAGAAGTTATTTTCAACCTTCTTTTTCCTTTCTACCTCTCACATGCTCTTCCCCAGCCTACATTCCCAGTAGGGATGGCCATCTGCACTTCATTCTCCATCAGAGACTTAATTTGGGGGCCTTCTTTTTCTTCCAGCTAAAAAAGAGATTGATGTAGCTGATATGTATCCTCCCCCTTCTTCATTCTTTCTGCCTTGAATGTAAACTAGAGGATGAGAACTTTAGCAGTCATCCGGCAACCAAATGATAAATGCCAACAGAATCCCTGGCCCTGATAATATTAAGTCACAGAACCATGGTCTACAATTTCTGGACTTCCTGTTAAGTGAGAAATTTGAACTCCCATTAATTTAGGCTTCTGGAGTCAGATTACTGTTATTTGCAGCCAAGAGTTATCTTCGCTGGTCCAAACATCTTCTGTCTTCAGAAGTAAAACCACTTAGGAAAGTGGGGAAGAAAAAAACCCCTCATAATGCAACCACTATTAGTATCTCAGTATACTGTTATTCAGTCTTTCAAATTTACATATGCATGTATATTTTCCTTATATAGTTGTTATTATACAAAATCTTCCAGGTCGTAAATTTTAATAGCTGCCTTATATCCATGCATAATTATCTCACCCGTATCTTTTTGTTTGGCATGGGGGTTTATGATATTTTTTACATTATGAACAATTTATGAGCATATTTGTGCATACCACATTTTTCATATTTCCTTAGGATAGATTTCCAGAAAGGGATCTAGGCAAATGAACAATTCTATGACCTACAATACATAAAGTCAAATTGCTTTCTAAAAGTGTTATAGCAATATATACTGCTACCAACAATGACAGTATCCACTTATTTACAGTTTTTTCTACACTGGGTATCAACATTTAAAAAAAGGCTAATTTCATAAAAATAAGAACATTTTTTAAAGTGGTGATTTAAATTCAAGATACTCTTGGACATTGTTCTCTCTCTTAGCTGCCTCCTTCTTGCTATGAAATGAGCCACTAGATTCCTATACTATACAATCTGAGTCAATCTATCTTCAAAATGCTACCTAACAATTATATTACCTTATATATGCAGAATCTTCTGCATTGAAGAAAATGCTTTTGAGTCAGGTATGATCCCTATTCAATGAAGGAATGAAGCTGATTTTAGAAAGTGCATGTGACGCACCCCTGGTTGTAGAGCTATGAAACGGAAGAACTTACACTTTTATTTCAAGTCAAGGACTCTTTTCAGGTCAGCATATTACTTTTTTGCTTCAACATCGTGCTAAGCAAACCTCACAATATCAACCCTGACTTGGATGACTGATCTGAAAATAAATTAACAAAGGCCTAGAAGAAACCCATTAGTGTAAAGAAACAAATTTAACAGTATGAGTCTGAATTGTATATTACCTTTTCCTTTGTTCTCTGAGTGTATGTTAAGAGCACGTGTAACTTCAGTGTGAAATAAAGCATAGAAGAGCTAAGGAAAACCCCAGAGCAGAATGTGTTATGAGCAGAGCAAAAACAAATTTTATAGATAAGAGAGAATTTTGTAAACCTTAATGCTATGGAATATTTATAAAAATAGGCAGGCCAATAGCTATAGCACATGGTGGTTTTGAAGAGAAAAAAGTAGCAATAATGAGTAAAACCTTTATACAGTATCTCCTCGGTCATCCAGCAGAATAGCCATTGAACCAGGACTGCTATAAAGTTGAAGATAAGCCCTAAGTTATCTTCTGGGTTACAGGTACCAGTGAGTGTTTACCAGTTGGTCTGCATTTACCAAACTTTTTAATGGAAAAAGACATTGGTTACATAAGCTTGAGTACAAAATCAAGCAAGGTAACAAGATTTTAGAGGAGAAAAAAACTGAGTCTAGTAATAGAAGGAAGAAAATAAAATTGGGACATGTTGTTGGTACGGGGCAAGGAGTCTAACTTAACTTCCATCCCTCACCCCTTAGATCTGGCAGTAAGCTACACCTCAGGATTAACAGAACGTAAGAGTTAACATGTAACCTTTGGTTCACCATATCTTTTTTCACATGTTCCAAGAAGATGCTGCACAAAGAAAACCCTGCATATCTCCCAAGAAATAACTCATGAGGCACTGATGAGAAAATTTCTTCTCCCCAGACTTACCTTCCTGACACCTTAATTCTGAATCAATTGGACCATAAAAGCAAATCAGGACTCAAGCCGCCAATGGACATTCTGAAGCAAGCAGGATGTTCCCCGTGAGACAAGTGGTTTTCAATATCTACAGAACAATTTTCTTTCTGTCCTTGCAATAGAGTTGAGGAGAATTCCAACAAGGGATCAATTAAGGGAAGTGCTAAGGCTAAAAGGGAATGACAGAGGGCCAAAAGGAAAAAATGGAAAAGAAAAACAAAAGGAGATGAAAAATGAAATACAAGCATGGGGCTGGCCTCCTAATCCTGTTTACAGGTAGGATGTATAGTGCAACGAGAAGGTCCTGGGAGTGAAAGTCAGACAATCCATGTATGAATTCTGAGTTCTCCATCTATCGCATGATGTTGAACCCATCACTTAGTCTCTTAATCCTCAGTATCCCCACCTGTAAAATGGAAAAATAACACCTTTCTCCAAGGTGTTAAATATGTTAAAAATATATTAAGGTGTTAAATATGATCATATGTAAATAAAATGTACAAATTACTATTTTATAATATGGTCCAAAGATGGTAATTTTTTCCTTTCTTCAAATAAAGATCTAAGCAGGAAGAAGGAATCCATCAAGTGTGAGTATGAATGAGCAACTCTGTGTGTGTGTGTGTGTGAGAGAGAGAGAAAGAAAGAGACAGTGTGTGTGTAAAACTTAATACCCTAGATATTTGGGAGAAATTCATTTCCTTTCTTTATTGAAGCTGCTCATAATGAAAATGATGTTACTTCTACCGAGTTCAGGGTCTGGCACATAGTAGGTTCTAAATATTTATTTGTTGAATACATAAAAACAACATTAAAAGTGAAGCTGAATGAATGCCAAGCAGCTAATTATCAAAGTCTAGAATTTCTATATAAGCAGCTCTGTCTTCACTGTACCAGTTTACTCTTTTTCAGGAAAACAACTTAGGAAACTCACAAATCCATTCTTACCCCCAATTTAAATCTTAGAGAATAAATAATGCACGTGTAATAGGTAAGCCTGTTCCATTTTGCAGTTAACTACGGCTGTGTAATAAATCCTCCTAAGACACAGAGACTTAAAGATTTCTTCTGTCTAACCATTCTCCATATACGATGAGCAGTTACTTTGCTCCTTTCACCTTAATTCACTCATGCAGCTATGTTTAGCTAGAGAAGAGGCTGAACTGGAAGGCCCAAGGTGGCCTTATTCACATGTCCGGCAGCTGGAGCTGGCTTTAGATGACATGATAGGAGGAAAAAAGGAGGGAGAGTGGCGGGTCAGCTTTCCTCTGTGTGACCTCCACTAGGCTAGATGGGCTACCTTTCATGATGGTCTCAGAACAGTCCTCCAAGGGAGGAAAATGAAGCTACAGGCTTCCTAAGGCCTATCCTATTATGTAATGTCATTTCTCCCACATTTGAGCAAAGCAAGTCACAAGGCCATTCAGTTTCATGGAGTGAGAAAATAGATTCCACTTCTTTCTGGGAGTTATTTGGCATGGACATAACAGGATACAGGGAATCTGTGGCCATATTTTTCTTTTCCCTACAAAGTATCAATGACAAGTATGGTCCTTTGCAACCAAGAAGGCAACAAATACATTTTTGTTAGACTATATGCACAAAACTGTCTATTTTAAATTTAACAAGCAAAGTCATTAGGTACAGAGTGAAGTGCAAAGGAATTCTGAAGCCACAAAACTACAACTAAAGCAAAAATACTATGTTGAACATCCGATCAGAGCCCAGTAATGAGTTTAGAAGTAGAACTAAATTTTTTAAAAAGAGCAGGCGATGAGAGTAGGTCATCATGTTAATTATGGTGATCTGGGCTTGGAAGCCATAATTTTAGCATAAACTTGCTGTGAATGTGACCGTATGTTTGGTAGAGTATAATTTCCTTTGAAACAGAATCTGTGTTTTCTTAAATCCCAGCTCTGACAACTACTAGCTGCATTATCATGTGCAAGATACTTAAGCTCTCTAAGCCTCAGTTTCCTCATCTGTAAATTAAACATAACAGTAATATTACTTGCATATATTTATACTAAGAATTGAACAAAATCTAAGTTTACCTCTGCTGCTGACATAGAATAAATGTTCACTAACTGGTTGAAATAAATGAGATATGTAACTAGCAAGTGCCTGGTTTCCAATTATGAATTCTCCTAAGCCCTCTATGAAACTGGTAAAATGCTGTAAAAAATATATACTTAATTATTTAAATTGTGTATTGTTATCTGAGCTCTAAAAGGATGAGATTTTAGAATCACAAGGGATTTGGTAGATAACCTGCCTTTTACTTTTGTCCACAAAATAGGTTGATTGAGAGAATTTGGGAAGCAAGGGCCCTGAGAATATACGAAGAATGACTTCTAAGAAAAACTTAGTAGATAAAAGTACTGTAACTGACAAGACTCCAAGGTCATAATGCCTACAGAAGCGCTCAGGATGGTAGGACATCCCTCAAAGCATACAATAACATTTAATTAGATCTAGCATTACAATCTAACAATGTCCCAATTGTAACATCACATTCTGATTAGGTAAAAACATTAAATAGTTTTCTTGGAACCATAAAACAATGAACTTCCACTGATTACTTTCTCTTGAGAGACAGAGAAACTGAGCAAACCCTATGCACACATAAATCCATTTTGTATAAATATTTGTATATTTCATGATAATGTTAGCAACTTCACCTACTGTAGAGGGATGTGTGTGTGTGTGTGTGTGTGTGTGTGTGTGTGTGTGAATGTGTGCACATGTGCATGTATAGGTGGTGTGTGTTACTAACATCTTTTATGCTTACTTGCAGTTTTGTCTTCTCTTCATATCAGCTTTGCTTCCTTAGTAGTCTTTCTCTCTATGTTACTCCTTCATTAATTGGGCAAATGTGATAATTTGTAACGGGTCTCCAACTCATTAGCGTAATTTAGTCAGGTTCTACTGTATTTCACCAGACACACCAACCAGACTGCTGCACACACCTGTTTTTGGAGCTCTATTTCATAAGCATCCACAAAATTTCTGCTTTAAAATTGAGAAATGATTGCCCCTTAATCAGCTATTTGTTATACTGAGCTACATAAATATATGCAGTGTCATCCATAAATAATCTTATGACAGAATGCAGCAACAATTAACATGCGCATAGAGCTTTAAAGTCTACAAAGCTTTTTCTTACATATCCTAACAAAATCACAGGTATTCCCCTGTGAGGGAAAGTACTACATATTATTTAAATAACTTAGAAGGCAGAATACCATATTTCTAAACATAGCTATTTGATTCAGCTAGGGCTCTGCTATGTGATCTTGGCCATTTATTTAACCTCTCTGAGGTTAAGTGTCTCCATCTTTTTTATTTTTTAATGTATATTTAATTTTGGTTGTGCTGGGTCTTCGTTTCTACGCGAGGGCTTTCGCTAATTGCAGCTAGCGGGGGTCACTCTTCATTGCGGTGCGCGGGCCTCTCACTATCGCGGCCTCTCTTGTTGCGGAGCACAAGTTCCAGACGCGCAGGCTCAGTAGTTGTGGCTCACAGGCCCTGTTGCTCCGCGGCATGTGGGATCTTCCCAGACCAGGGCTCGAACCTGTGTCCCCTGCACTGGCAGGCAGATTCTCAACCACTGCACCACCAGGGAAGTCCTCCATCTTTAACATTTCTATAATACCTACCTCATATTGTTTTTTCAGGGTTTCAAATTTTTGATAACGAACATAAAGTTCTAGACACATAGTAAATGCTAAATAAATGCTAGCTGTTAACATGCTCCAGATTTTACATATAGGAACACTGTCCTTGTTTAAAGATGTTTACATCAAATAACAGAGAAATGAGATAGCTGTCAGTATATAACTAGGGTTGCAGGTTGAGAAGACTTGGAGTTATTATGAAAGGCAGTTCCTGCTTCTCACTCCTAGCAAGAAGACAGAAGAGTTGAGGACTAAAGTGCTATTACAAGGCAGGAGCTAGCACAGACAACGCCTCTAATCTGAAGCCCTTGATGACTTAAAACCATGTACGTGTCTGGGACTGAGATTAGAACAAAGGGTGCAGATTTGAAAGCAATCAAAGATATCACCAAAGAAGGTGGACCTGAGACAGATGTTGGAAAACTTGGAGTAGAGGATGACACTAAAGGTATAAAACGCCAGAGAAGGAAGCAGGCAATCAGGAAGTCCTAGCAAGCTAGCAGCTGAGATTGTAGTCTGAAGAAATGTCAGACAGGAGCTGATGCCTGACACCGACTTTTCTGCATCTTCTGTGGCCTCTACTTGGTAAGAGGACAAGGGGAAAAGATGACAGAAATAGGGAAATATTTCCTTATATTCTGGACTCTGAAATCACTAACCATTTTGGGAGCTGGTACAGGTAAGTGAATACTGGGTTGACCAAAAATTTCATTCCGGTTCTTCCATAAGATGTTATGGAAAAACCCAAACCAACTTTTTGGCCAACACAATAGATACCGAGGATGGCAGGTTTTTCTGGAACCGTATTCAGTCCCAGACAGGAAGAGGAAATTATTCCTTTTTCTGTTTCTGAATCTCATAGCTCTGTTCTCATCAGGGGACAGAGTCAAGATGTTATTTAAACAGAAGCCTGACAGGTGACTCAGCACTTCCCACCCCCACGGACAGTAATGACTAAAGAATCAATTTGATTGAATGGCTCCCTCTTGATGGGTAAAAACCTCTGTGGCTTCTTCAAGTAGGCGACATGGTCAGAATTAGAGCTGACCACCTTCAAAGAGTCTCCCTTTTGCTTCTCCTGGATTCTCACCTTGGATCCAGTTTCTAAGTCAAGAAAAACTGACATCCTATGAGAGTACCTGGCAAACTTCTAAATTTATTGTTGTGGAACTGTCATCCCTTGGCTTGAGAGAAAGAGAAACTGTCATCTACTTACAGCAGAAAACGTGTCCCTCAAATCTCCAAGAACTCCAAATTAAAGAAGTGGGATGGTCACAGAACAGCCTTTCTAGCAACTCTTCATGGCTGTGCTAAGTGCCATTCCATCCTGAGCTGTCAGCTTATAGACATGCTCCCTCTAGAACATACCATTAGAGAGGTTTGGACCATCTGTCTGCCCGACAGACCATCTGTATAAAGCACTAGCTCCCCTTCCAGAAAACAGAAAAGGGACATATTCAAATCTTGACAAGGAAGAAAGTGAGGACACTAGAGAGATGAGTCTTTGTACCTTTGCTTCCAAGCTCTCTTTATAGCGATCATTGGTAGAAAAGGAAAGGAGTCCAAGAAAATTTTGAAGGTAGAAAATATTATAGCAAAACAGAAAACAATTTTCACCCAAGAAGCATAGAAAAAATCAAAATAAATAGGGAAAAACAGAAAGCACTGCGTATAACTTTAAGTGTTCGCAAGGATAAAGTCCAGGATGGGAGGAATCAAGGGACATAGGCTCTGAGCCAGATGCACCCAGACAGACAGATGTCATGCACTGCAGGTAATGACTCATTTCCCAGGGCAAATCACAAGTTGTCTGAGGCTCAACTTCCTCATCTGTAACCTGAAAATAATGATACTCCCTTTTCACAACTGTGACATTCCCACCCTATCATCTGTAGTATCATGGTGTTCAGTTCATGATAGCCCTTGTGTTAATCTTGTGATTTTCTTAAGGACTTTTATAGGGCCCATCCCGTATCTTTATTCTTACCCACCAACTACAGGTTTGAAGGGAAAAAATTACATTGTGTACAACTTTGCCTTCCATACTATAACTGTAATAACACAGTAGACTTAGTGGGTGTTCAATAAACACATGTTGAATAAATGACACTATTGAAATGACAACAGAAGTAAAGGATGTATAATCCACAAGAGCATTCACTGAGAACTCTGATTTACTTATGCAAAAGGGACCTTGTGCTAGATCCACGAAACAGTTCTTAGATTCAGGAGTAGAAATATATATATATATATATATGTATATATAAATGTATATATACACATATATATATATGTATGTATAAATTTCTGGTGTATATGCACATGAGTATATATGTGTTGTGTATGTGTGCATGTTTCTCCCCAGTCAAATGAGTCTTGGGAGAAAAACACGTACCAGATAGGGAGAACAGAATTCCATTTAGTCCAGGCTTGGAAAAAGTACACCCGTGCCTATAGTGATGGGAGAGATGAGATGAAAATGAAACTTGAAGTGGCAAAGACACAACCAGTAGAATCACGGCAGTAAGGAAAGACGGGTCAAGGAAGAGAAAAGAGATAAAGGAAGTAGCATTGACCAGATGAACACAGGAAGAAAGCTGTTTGTGTGCGAGAGAGACTCCAGGTCATGTAAATGTTTGCAGTCTGGAGACACTCAAAAACTTCTAACCTGCATGCATATATGCTGTCGCTGTGGGCACTGGAGTCAGTACAGGTTGACTGATAAAATGTTTAATGTGTAATAATAGCACAGGTTTCTTGGGAGATGAAAGATTCTGAGCAAAAGTCACACAGAAACATGGCTTTTCTGAAGAAGAGCGAGTAGTTTCATCCCTGTGTGTATTCATATTCAGTACGTTTATGGTCACTATACGGAGTAAACGTCTCCAACAGGAAAAACAAAAGAGCAAAGTCATTCATTCTTTGTGTTACTAATCATTGGCCCGTTTTCAGGTTTTCAGGAAAGAATTTGCCTTTACTAAAGTGATTGTTCAAAATGCTTGCACTTCACACATTTTTTACTCTGTTATCCCAACATTTGTCTCACTCTGTATGAAAAACTTTTCTTTAATGAAGCACTTGTTCCATATTGAGTATCTACAAGATTCCAGGTATATATAGCCAAAGATTTTCACTCAAATCATACTTTTCAAAAGAAGTACATCCTGAACAATTGTGTGTTTATTTGGGCCTTCCTTTTGTGACCTGTTACCTACAACATGAATATAAAAATCAAAAGCACCTACATAAAGGATTTTAATCTCCCATACAGGAATGGTTTACCACCAAACACTTAAAATGCTGATTTATTTGCTCATATACATTAAAAAAGCAATAGCTAGAACATCAGAAACTGAAGAAAAATCACTGAAAATATCTACATTAAATATAAAACCTAGAGAAATTTTGCAGGGATGAGAGAAAAGGTAGAGTTGAAATTTTCTTTTTTCTTTGTCAGGATAAAGTCAAAGGAAGATGGTTACCTTTTCTCTTTATCAAGAAATCTTTCAGGGCAGGGCTTCCCTGGTGGCGCAGTGGTTAAGAATCTGCCTGCCAATGCAAGGGACATGGGTTCGAGCCCTGGCCTGGGAGGATCCCACATGCCGCGGAGCAACTAAGCCCGTGCGCTACATCTACTGAGCCTGAGCTCTAGAGCCTGCAAGCCACAACTACTGAGCCCATGTGCCACAACTACTGAAGCCTGCGTGCCTAGAGCCCGTGCTCCACAACGAAAAGCCATGACAATGAGAAGCCTGTGCACCGCAACGAAGAGTAGCCCCCACTCACCACACCTAAAGAAAGCTTGTACACAGCAACGAAGACCCAACACAGCCAAAAATAAATAAATAAATAAATTTATTTGTTTAAAAAAACCTGATCTTTCAAAATGTGACCCTTTCTCTTGTCTACAGCCAAGCATTGAGCTGTATTCCCAAGCTCACAGCATTTTAGGATCTGACTTTAGAAAGCATTCCTCAGCTCATGAAATTCTGACTTGGTCCTCTTTGTGTCTCTAGTCTCCTTGAACGCTCTGTACCAAATCACTCCTTTTCTATCAACATGTCCCCCACTGACATCAATATTGCTGAAAGAACTTTGGGTCTGAGTGAAAAAAAAAGAAAAAAAATATTGCTGAAAGATAATTTTCCTCCTATTTCATATTTTTAAGGCCAGAGACATGGATATTCACTTTTTTGCTCATTGATGTGAGGTGACGATTTGTATAAGCCCTGGCACCGTGGAGTACAAGAAGGTTTATATACAAACTGAGGTTGCTAAATTACTATCATAATCAATACTAGTACTATTGGGCTTCCCTGGTGGCGCAGTGGTTGAGAATCCGCCTGCCAATGCACGGGACACGGGTTCAAGCCCTGGTCTGGGAAGATCCCACGTGCCGCGGAGCAACTAGGCCCGTGAGCCACAACTACTGAGCCTGCGCGTCTGGAGCCTGTGCTCCGCAACAAGAGGGGCCGCGATAGTGAGAGGCCCACGCACCGCGATGAAGAGTGGCGCCCGCTTGCCGCAACTAGAGGAAGCCCTCGCACGGAAACAAAGACCAAATGCAGCCAAAATAAATAAATTAATTAATAATTTAAAAAAAATACTAGTACTATTAATTATTATTATAAGTAAATAAATACAACTATTGTTATTATGAGATATCTTTCATTGAGCGCTGACTAAATTTCAATCTCTGTTCTAGGTCCTTTATAAGTTTTATTTTCCTTAATCTTTTTATGACGATCCTACAAGGTGAGATAAGGAAATATGGGTACAAAGGTAATCTGCACAAAGTTACACAACTAATGAGTAGATAAACATGTTGAGAGATACTTCTCAAAGTAACGTCTGCAAATACAGCCCAATACTACTTACTATGTAATGTCATAGAAGAGACCTTCATTTCTTTACTTTGTTCCTTGTCTTGTAACTGCAGGACTTTTATACCATTGCCATCACTCCACATGCCATCAAATATTCCAATAAGACTTCGATAATGGTCAAAGTTTGAGGAGATCTACCTCAAGCTATGCATGCCTCCAGAGGTCACAAAAACGTGGCACTGAAGATGCACTTTATCAGGGACCCACTGGTTCAGGGAAATGGCCCTTCAGAGGTCCCTTAGAGACACTGAGACCACATCTTTCCACTGACAGAGTGAGTTTATAATGGGAACAAGATTATTTGATTTGCATTTAGAGGAAGCTTGCTGTGCCCTGCCTATATTCAGGGATTTATGTGAAGAAGCATTGGGTTTGCAACCTAAACAACAAAACATGGCAGAGAAGAATATACATGGGCTCTGCAGTGAATCGGTATTTGTGGCAAAGAAGTGAATCACTTTTCACCTTATCTGTAATATAAGAATAATATCATCTTATCGATTTTTTGAGAAGTAAAAAATCTAACCTACTTAGAATAGTGCCTGGCACACAGAATACATTTGTTGAATATATGACAGAATTAATTATAATTTATTGTACTTTCTAGATGTGTGCTGCCAATGTTATCTGCAGTATATGCACAGGAAATTTCCTTAGTTCCGTGCAGTACTCTAAACGTGAATCCTGACGCTTGAGGCTCTGATAGAGGCCAGTGAACTTGTGTTTGTTATTTTGACAAATTGATGTCCCTCTTCTCTTTCTCACTGTATGAGATTTGGAATGTAAGGAATGGGACCTTAAAATCCAGGAAGCGTGGATGTTGTCTTCCTTCTCAGCAAGCCATAAAATAGACTTCATCCGTTCATATAAGGATAAAAAGAACCCACAATCTGAAGGACAAAACCCTGCCCCTTTCGTGCACAGGGAAAGGCTGACTTTGCAGAACAGAAATACCTGGGCCAAGTGGTACCAGCCGTGCAGAGTTAGCAAAGCAGAATTGGACTCATCACTGACAGCTCAGCTCAGCTACATTAATAGGAACAAGGATTTTTACATCTTTTGCAATATGTTCTTGAACTAAATAAAGGTCATATACAATGACCTTGCCCCACAGAGGTCAGACTCTGGCAGGGGAATCTTGAGTCTGTTCAACTATTAAGTCCAAATTCTAGGAGGCAGCCTTGAAGACTGCAGCATGCCCTGTCCAAATGCAGAAATTGCAGCAAAGAGACAGGAGCAGGAACATCCTTCTACATCCCCCACAGCAATGATCAACTGCCCTGTCCAAATGCAGAAATTGCAGCAGAGACAGGAGCAGGAACATCCTTCTACATCCCCCACAGCAATGATCACAGTGCTTGTACCTGGTAGGTGTTTAATAAATATGCATCCTTTCACTGACTGTGAACAAAACGAGATGTTAGATAGAGTGCAATGTTAACCCCACTTGCTGACATCTAGACTTGTGCTTCTGCAACCACATATGGGTGGGTGCACACAATTCTCACTGCTTACATTCAGTAACATTTCAGAAGTTGTAAGCATAAGTGAGGTGACATCTGGAAAGGGCACTTTGTTTGTTCCACGAAAGGATCTGATGAAACCATGGTATGTGAAATGAGCTAATTTACAGAAATCTAGCTTTCCCTCTCTAGTTTTACTTAGCTCTCAGATTATATTTGGGGCTTTTGCCCACCTGCATCACTTACATAAATATACTGAATTAGTGTGGTCTTTCTAATTTTTAAGCCAGACAAAAGAGGAAAGAGACTGTATATATGAACTACCTGTAGAGCTCCAATTTCGTGTCAAGGGTTTTACCAAGGACTATATTATACAATCATTTATTCATTCATCACAAATGCCCTCTGAATGACTGATCGTCCCTCTTTTACAGATTGGATAGCTGAGTCTCTAAGAGATTAGATATCTGACCTCAAGTCTGCCCATCTCCAAAGCCAGTTCTCACCACTACCATGTTCTCTCGCCATCATGATTCCAACTCAGCCTTTGAATCCTGGTCTATCTACCCCCCAAATGTAACTCAGTGTGACAATCATCATGACCTATGCTGTTACTACAAAAGAATACCCTACTGATACAAGTCCCAAGTGTAACTCAAATTCTAGTCAATAGCATTGTTGAGGACTAGAGTTTTCTGAAGCCCACAAATCTTGTAAGGATCTGTGTATTCCTACAGAAAAGCTTAGAGAGTGCAAGTCTTTCTTGTCCTTTCTGGATACCCAGTGCCAATGGATTCAGGTTATCACACATTTTCTGATTTTTACGAATCTAAAATTGTACCTCCTATAATTTGGTCAATTACCTGCACATGCGTACATGCACATATGCATGCACACACACACACAAATCCACAAGTAACTAAGAATATACCATAGAAATTACTGAGAAGAGGTATAGTCAACACACATGAGAAACACCCAAATTACAACAACGCAAATATTGATTTTACCGTCATGAAGAAAAGACCAGTGCTCCTGCTTAATCAATTTAATTTAAAATTATATTGGTGACACTATTTTGTAGAGTCTTGAACCATGTATGAAATTATCGTTACTATAGTACTTTACATTTCTATAGCAATATATAATTACAGACCATTTTATTTTGCAATATTTCATAATCTTCATGACAACATTATGAGTTAAGAACGCTTTTTTCCAAATCATATAGAAGGAAATTGGGGTTCTGAGACTTTGAGCGACTTACTGACCATTAAGCAGCACTGTCAAGGATTGACTGACACCTTCTGTTTCTCAATCCAGGGTTTCCGTCTCCTGATTCTAACTCCAGCCCCTGTTCTCCGCCCCATCTTAGCTGTGATGACTGAGTCCCCAGTGGCAATGCAGATAATTGAGTGAATTGATTTAGTCAATTGCAAAGCCCCTGTCCTATGTGCACTTCAATGAATCCATCTTTTCTTTTGTAATTTATTGGGGGACCCTGAGAGGTTATTTTTAAGTGATGAAAACAACACAAGAACACACAAAGGCATCTGACATCAGAGGGTGCATCTCTTTCATCCCAAAAGTTGGCATCTTCTGCTGCGAGGATGCTATCGCCTATTAGCATTAGCCCCAATCAGCACCAGTTCCTGGAGCTAACACACAGCTCCAGGCTGTTGTAATGACTCAGCAATCAAAACTTCAAGTTTAGTCGGCTGGGTCCTCACCCACCTCCAGGGCCAGAGCTCCAAGAGCCCCTTTTTGCTCTTCAACTTACTGGGTGATCTTTCTGGCTTCCTTTAAAGGTTCTCAGTAGCTGACTTTCCAGCTGTCAGCTCTGTTTGTTACAGAAGGAAAGAGCCATTCATGTGTTAAGTGCCCTGGGTCTTAAAAACACAGAAGCACTCTGGAGAATGTTGGGCATGGGTTGGCTTACTTGAGCAGAGACCCACAGGAAGGCTGGCCAACTGACTGAAACTAAATAGAGAAGGAATTAGAATTGCCTTTATTCTCCCCAAATAAACTCAAGGCAACACTTTACCAATTCATTTTTTAAAAATATAACCCTGCATCTATTTCCTCTAGGGAACTTCAGCCTTTTCTTTGGCAACTCTGACACGTTACTTCTACTGAGATGGAAAGCTCCCTTCCTTTTCCTTTCTTTTCTGAACTCCCTAAGCAAAAAAAAAAAAAAAAAAAAAAAAAAAACAACAAAAAAAAAAGCG
>NW_020175319.1:238380-239767 GCF_003031525.2 Neophocaena asiaeorientalis asiaeorientalis
TTCTTTTTTTTTTTCATCCCCCTCAAAAAAAAAAAAAAAAAAAAAAAAAAAAAACCATCACAAAACAAAGCCGGAAAAGACAAAAGAAAGCCATGGATCTGGAGCCAGTCCTGATTGGAAGCTGTTTACCACTGCTCTGAGGCGAGCTGATAATAAAGATACAAAGTTACAGTTGCCCCAGCAGCATCAGGAAAACTTGAGGTGCCAGGGAGCTGCTTTGCTCACTGCATGAGCTGTAATCAGAAAATCCTGAGTTGGCATGTACCCCACTTCTATTATTACCCTAAAGTAAGTGATAATGAAAGTGTTGCTATGGCTAGAAGATTCACTGATTACAATGATTAAATCTCAAATACACAAAAGCCAAGATGTTACCTTTATTATTTTTTTAAAGATGGTGTTGAGAATAATCTATGCAATTAATTTTTACCAACAGCACAAGTCTAAATATACCCACACTGGGTGAGAATGTGAATGGGAGGAGGAACAGTCAAAACGAAATACCCTCAGTAAAAAGAGGCACTAATTTGCCAACTTCCAGAAAGGCATTTTCAGAGGGCTTCTCTCTGTGCAGAACTGCCCTAACACAAAATAGATGACGTCAAATACTGGCCTCTGTACCTGGCACTGGTAATATCAAGAGCTGCGGGCTAACGAAGAGCTGACCAACCTAGAGAATGGCGATAGTCCAGGCAGAGCTGGGAAACCTCCAACCCCCTGACATAACCCACTGGCACTTGCAGCATCAGGGCTCTGCTCTCTCCCTAGAACAGTAAACTTTCTGTTTCTTGTTTATATATTGCACTTGCCTTCAGGCTTCATGAGTCCCAGGTTGTTTTCTCCACAAAGAAAATGAAATTTTATTGGGGGTTTCTCCTATGTTCAAGTCATTTAAAACTGATAAAATCCCCTCTCTTGATAAGGGAAATGTAAGTGGAATCTATGAGTAACAGATGAAAATATCCTGAGCAGAAACAGTTGATAAGAAAGACACATCATAAATTATACTGACCGGAAAGAGTTTACCCATAGGTTTGTTGTTGTTTTCTGTTTTTTTTTTTAACCAAGAGGACAGTGTGGAGTAAGTATCAGTTACAGGATGAAAAGGGGGAGGGATCTTTTAACAGCTGCCCTCCTTTAACTGTTTCACTAATATCATTAGGCAGAAAACAACAAATAGATGGCAGGGATAGCCTATGGCAATACCAGAGTCAAATCTCACGTTTAAGTATTTTTTAGTTCAGGATTTTCAAAACACTCCTTTTAAAGAAAAAAGAAATAATATTATTGTTCTGAATATGATCTTTGACATCTCTCAACTTGGCTCTCATAAATCTTTGACCCAGTCAGCTGTCTCTGAATAAAATCTTTCATGTTACAACTTGCA
>NW_020175319.1:239848-310199 GCF_003031525.2 Neophocaena asiaeorientalis asiaeorientalis
CAGTAACAGTTCGAGTTGGCTAACATTCCACGAAATATCACTACTCCTTTTAGAAGAAGCCATCCATATGCTTTGACTAAAGCTCTATTGCTTTCACTTGGGGTCTCAGCAGTTTAGAAGTATATTTACGAGTGATTCTCACTTCTTGGGAGAAGCTAAGGGATGCCAAGGCAGAGATAAAAATACTCGCAGATAGAGCAACACAGATGCTTTCACAATGAAATGGTGTTTTGTTTTAATTAAATAACCTCAGAATGGAAACAGGTAAACTATCTACGTTCTGCTTTGAAGGAAAGGGAAAGGAAAAAAAAAAAAAAGCACAGCTAACCACTGTGCTTTAGGAAACACTAAAGGACTGAGTTAGGCAAGATGTTTGAAGTCACCTGAATTCCTGATGCTGCCTGCTTGCTTTTACAGCCAAGAGCAGACGATTAAGAGCAATCTGCAGCCACACTCCCTCCTCTAGGGACCACGTAGGGTAAGGGGATGTTCCAAAATGTGAGACACTAGTCTTAATCAGGCGACACTGCATCCAGAAAGGTTAATGGGACGCAACAGCAAGAGAATCAGTGAAAAAAAGAGGTTCAAAATACTAAACAATTTCCACTTTGTTCTTATTTGCTCCAATTAGGAGCTCCTGAAACAGCTTTTCTGTACTCCACACATTCGCCACTCCAAGACCATATTTAACTATTCAGGAAAAAAAAAAAAAGTCTGCTATTAAGTTATCATAAAAGTCCGGATGCACCCCCGACTCCCACCCTGGGTCTCTGGGCAGAAACACTTTTACCTCTCACTCAGAGCCCCTGCCAGTAGCTTTTCTGATTTTTCCCCTCAAATTTAAAGAGTATTTCAAGGAGGGAGAAGCCTGGAATTAATTTTTTCTAAATTTCATAAATGCAGAATTCACTGTGTAAATACTAGATAAATAAAGTGTGTAAAAACGGGAGGAAGGAGGGGGGCATGGTTATACAAACGGAAAGAATCCCCATGGCATGAAAACTGCCCCAAAATGTCACACACTGAGTTCTTCTGAGCATTACAATCTCTAAAAATGTGCTTCTAAACTGCCTGTGGATTTCCGAAAACAAACAGGAAAACACAAACATTCCAGGAAAGCAAGAACCAGGATCTAAGTAGTCCCACAACTTACCTTCTTTATGGATCCTCAAAGTTCACCAGGAAAATTTTAAATCCTCTATTTATCTTGCACTACTTTCTTTTCTTTTCTTCTTCTTCTTTTTAAAGTCACACAGGAGAAAAATAATCAGTTTTCAAAGGTTCCATTGATCTGATCTTCCAGCACCAGCAAAAAACGTGTCCAAGAGACTCCGCCAAAAAGTAAGCCAAAAACTCATCAAAGGCAAAAAGAAGAAGGGAGTGGGGAAGGAAGGGGGTGGTGAAAGCTGAGGGGCTTTGGGCTGGGAGCCCAAGTACCCAGAGAAAATTTTCACGCTGTTGAAACCTACAGTACGATATACCTGCTTTGGCTGTCACACAAACACACACACTCTTGGACACTCACACGTTCTCCTTCACGCAAAAGCAGGCACCCACACTCACAAACACGCACAAACACGCACACACTCACACAGACCCGTGTGATGAAACTGTCAGTGGTAACCTCCAATAGCTGCTGAGTGCTGCAGATGGTACGGCTCACTGCTACCTTCCCAGATCGGTGTAGGATCAAAAGAGCATCCAAAATCAATGGGGGGCCCCCCAGGACCAGGTAGATTCCGGATCCCTCTCCCCCAGGCAGATTTATCAAGCCAAGAGCGGGTCAATCAGCAGAGGTGTCTGCTTGCTGGGTGCCCCGGATTATGGCAAGGTTATTCATCTTGATGTGCTGCATCCTCCACCCCCAACATTCGGCAGCCTGCATTGAGATGACTGCCAGAGCTGGGTCTGTCCCTGCTCTACTGCATTTTGTTCAGCCCGCTGCTGCTGCAAGTGAGACACGGTGGAGGCAGGAATACTAATAAGGCGGTTAGCTACAGTTTCTTCAAGGCGGTCGGCGAGCAGTACAGTCAATGTGTACTTCCCAGTGCTCTGTGTGTGTGCCTGGATGTCTGCAGGGACAGCAGCGAATCCATCACCGGCCAGGAGGCGAGATGGTTTGTATCCTGCCTGGGAGAACTATATCATCGGAATCAGCACTGTCCTGCAACGGCATTGTCTAGGACAGTATTTTGTCTGGGATAAAAAAAAGGGGGGTGGGTGGGCGGTGTTAATGGTTTAGAAGCCTAGAGCTGGCATTTGAATGCGGGGGGGGGAGAAATGTCCAGGGAGACAAATTAGCTTTACAAATAAGCTCCAAGAGGACCAAGGCAAAATTTTAACATGCCGCTGCTACCCTGGCTGTTAAATGCAAATACAGAGCAATTTCAAAAACCAGCTACAACCTATAAATCTTGGAGGTGGCAACAAGTATCTGAATTTGACTGATGGGACAGTGGATAAATGGATTCCTGGTAATATAAAAAGTTTGCCCATGCATTTTGCTTCCTACCCATTTACCCAATGTATGCAGGGATCTAGGTATGGTTCAGTCATTCTTAATATGGATTTAGACTCTATTTGCTCACAGTTTTCCACAAATGCACAGCTCTTATCATATAACTATCAAATTGTAGAGAATGTCTGAGCGGCACTAGGTCACTATGGGGATTGGTTGACAACTGTCAACAGGATTACCATACATAACACTCTTATATGGAATTTTCAGGAAAAAAAAAGTCATATCTCTCTTTTATTACTAGGCCATGAAAGAAAATATATGCAAATATGCTAAGTGAATGACTCCTCAGACTCTGAAAGGCTAACTTTTCCTCATCTATAATTGGGTCTCATATTAAAGTACCTCTTCTTTAGACAAGGATACTCACTGAGTTCCTGAAATTGAATTAAAGTAGTACCATCTGAATAAATAAGCGTTGGACAGTGGGAGAAGGCAGATTAAGTGTGAATTATGGAGCGCTGTAATACCAGATACTGCCAGCAGATGTCACAAAGGCAGATGCAGGTAAAAGGATTCTACCAATTGCAAGCATTTTAATCTAATTTAGTAAACACAGATTTTAATAAAATGTATAACATTAACCTGAAACACTAAAGTTTTGTAAAATTTAAAGGTGCAAATAACTTGGAGAACAATTTGCCTTTTGTTTTTTCCAAATGTCCCTCTCAAATCACTATTTTCCATAACTCCAGTAGATGATCTGTTACTGATATTGGAATAAAAATACTACACCACTAACATTCGATTTGCATCTAACATTATTTCTAGGAGTTATGATTTTTGATTCTATAAAATACAGTATTTAAATACTGTCTAGGTTGTAACAAACAACTACTAGATTAAACCATAAAACAGATAAATGAGAGGAAGTAAATTAAGTGATTAAAATCCATACATAAAATGTTTGTTTAAAGTTTCCATTTTAAAGCAATAATTCTGTTTCATCTTGATCATAGCTATAAAAATAAGTTTAAAGGAATTATTCACGTTTGGGAGTTGAACATTATTAATAAACAGTGGCACATAGGCAAAATATATAAAGAATTTTTATTGGTCTTCATTAATTCCACCTATATTAATATGTGAAAGATTTTTAAAACCCAGCATATCATCTTGTCCTTTATTAACCTAATGCAATTAATTAGTACCTACCAAATCCCAGCCCTAATTGGCCCAAATGCCAATAAAAGAGTGTTCAAACCTTGAGCACTGAAATCCAGACAGACCTGGGTTCAAATTTCAGTTCTGCCTTATACCAGGTACTTAGTCTCTGCAAGCCTCTTTCTTTTATTTCTCCTTTCACTTGCAATCAGGACATTAATACATACCTAATGGGATTACTGGGAGGACTGGAATGAACTAATATTTATAATGTGCTTTGCATATTTCCTGACACATAATAAATTATCTACATATGTATTAACACTAGCACTACATATGTATTATAAATAAAGTATGTTTCTTACTATGTTAGCCCTGTCTTTGTGGGCTACAAGGTGAAACAGGTGGAATTATTTAATCAATCCTTTTGATGTTGACTGATTTGTTTTCTAATTTATTTTTACAAATAGCTGCTTCAATATTGTTTTTGTAAACCTATAGTTGAGTAATATTGGATGACTTTTAACATTTATTACACACACACATTCATTCATGCAGTTATCCATGTGTTCAAGACTCAGTAAAACAGAAAAATCACTTTCTTGATTAATTGTCTGAGATGACTGAATCCAACAGAATATTTAGAAAGAAAATCTGATGGCAGTTTACTACTTCCCCATCAAGACCTCCTTTGAAGCCAACAGAACCACTAAAATGTAGATGCTTAACAATGACAAAAGACCCAAGGAAAGAAGGAGAGTTCCTAAATCAGCAATTCTATGACAGATTATAGCAGATTATTGTTGCAACTCAGATTATCATTTTAAAACAGGTGTTTGGGGCTTCCCTGGTGGCGCAGTGGTTGAGAATCTGCCTGCCAATGCAGGGGACACAGGCTGGAGCCCTGGTCTGGGAAGATTCCACATGCCGCGGAGCAACTAGGCCTGTGAGCCACAACTACTGAGCCTGCGCATCTGGAGCCTGTGCTCCGCGACAAGAGAGGCCGCGATAGTGAGAGGCCCGCGCACCGCGATGAACAGTGGCCCCCGCTTGCCGCATCTAGAGAAAGCCCTCGCACAGAAACGAAGACCCAACACAGCCAAAAATTAATTAATAAATTAATTAAAATAGGTGTCTGGATATACTGAATTTCATCAAATAATGGTAATGTAATCAATATTTTGCCAAGGAAAAGGAATACCAAGAATGTGACCCCTGTTGACTCAACATCTCAGGAGTTCTCCGGGTGAAACCTGAAACAGGTCCTGAACACAAAGGGCAAAGAGAGATCTAAAGAAAGGCAGCTCATTCCCCATTGGTAGGTGGCGACTTTAATAAGCATGGGAACTTACTTACAAGGTCCGTCTAGGGAGGCTGCAAGAATAGATTTTCGCAGACACGGTCCAAATCTTAAAAGTTTATATAGACGCCTTAACTGGGTTCAGTCACATATCCCGTCCAGACGGTCTCAACATCTTACTCTCTCAAGGCTACATCCTCTAAGTGGCTCTGGCTACCGGAACAGTGGGAAGAATGAACACTCCCAGGACAGGGGCAGGTGAAAAGCCTCGGAATGACCGGGTCAACTGGCGGTCATGCCCTTTCAGTAACCTCCTCCAGCAACCACAGGGCATCAGTTACATATCCATCCCCTCTGGGTGTCTTGAAGAAATGTGTTAGATAAAAACAAGTGAGATATACAATCAAACAGATCACCAGGGTGCCCGTTACTCTTCCTCCCGCAGCCTGCCAATCTACAGTAGGTTGAATAATATTTGTGCTAGCACTGAAAAACAGTTTCTTTGAAATCTGATTTCTGTTTAAAATTAAACATGTCTCCTCCCTCATTCTGGAGAGCTGAGTATCAGCAACAGTCCCTAGTTCTAACCTGAAAAGTGGTGTCTTACAGAGAACTGACACATAGTATATATGAATTCCAGGAGAACAGGTCGCCTGTGACCATTTCCCTTCCCACGGCCAGAAAAGCCTTTTCTAGTAGAAGATGTTAGCGTTAGAATACCTCAACTTTTAAAATGTGCCCAGGTAATCTGGGACTTCTGGACAGTATATTTGGATTAAGGGGGAAGAAATGCACCTTGATCTGCATTATTGGAAAATTCTAAATTTCCAGAGTTGGTCCAGGATAGTGAGTCAACAGCTACCATGAACAGTAGTAGATAAATGTATGACTTTAATATGCATATGTTTTATTTCTTGGGCATCATTACTGAGTAGGAAATATCTCACCAGAATTAGTAAGAGTAAATTCCTCTTAGAATTCTTAGGTGAAAATTTAGATGTCTGTCTTCCTTTTAAACACAGACTACTTACAGCCTGTCACCATGTTTTTCTTTGCTCCCTACGTCCTAAGCTATGATATAAGAATAAGAACAGGAACTTAGTTTAGGATTTGTTCCCTCCTTGCCTTATTATAAAATTGGTTTGCCTGCAATCCAAATGTTCTGATTTAGCTTATTGGCCTAAAAGATTACATTCTATTATTGATTACATTCTATTATTCCAGCTCTTGACACTTTTATTAATTATGCTTTGAAATTAGCTTGGATCATTTATTTAAAGTGTTTTAATCAGTTATTAAGGGTTGGGCATCATTTTATTTCTCAAATTATTTAGCCTTCTTGTTTATATCCAGAAATTGCAAGCTTAGTTAAATCTAGCATAAATGTTGTGCTATTTGGATCAATTTCTCCCAAAGGTCTGCCTGGACCTTTATAATTACTCCCTCACATCAATCCAAAGAGTACATAATTGACCATATCACTTAACACTTGGTGCTTTACTATTTTATATACATAGTATACAAGTTCAAAGGAACTTTTTGACTTTTTGTCCCCTAGAGAGAACCTAACACAACTCCCTCCAAACCTCAGGTACCAGATAATTTTTTGCTGTTATTATTATTATTTTATTTATTTATTTATTTTTTGCAGTATGCTGGCCTCTCACTGTTGTGGCCTCTCCCGTTGCGGAGCACAGGCTCCGGATGCGCAGGCTCAGCGGCCATGGCTCACGGGCCCAGCCGCTCCGCGGCATGTGGCATCTTCCCAGACCGGGGCACGAACCCGCAGTCCCCTGCATCGGCAGGCGGACTCTCAACCACTGTGCCACCAGGGAAGCCCTTTTGCTGTTATTATTGATGAAAATATGCTAGACATAACTCAGGGACTTAAAATATCATATAATTGATCCTGGTTCTTCCTCTCAACTTCAGCCTTAAATAAACTAAAGATAGCCTATGTATAGATTGCTTGCTATTTGTGGTGCAATTAAATTATCACTTTATTAGTTATTCACTAATTCATAATAATTCCTTATTATTGTTTTAATATCTGTTTGAGTTATAGTGATTCTCCCCCTCATTCCTGATATTGAAAATTTGTGCATTCACTTTTTTTTATCAGTCTGCCTAGAGGTCTATTGATTTTATTGAGTCTCTCAAAGAGCCAGTTTTTTGTTTAATTGATTTTCTCTTTTTTATTTCACTGATTTCTGCTCTTATCTTTATTATTTCTTACATATATATATATTTTTTCTTTGGATTCCATTGGCTCTTTTCTACTTTCTTAAAACAGAAGCGTAGGCCATTGATTTGAGATCATTCTTTTCTAATGCAAGCATTTACTGAAATAAATTGGCCTCTAAAATCGCCTTAGGCTGCATTTCACAAATTTGGATATGTTTGTTTTCATTTTCATTCTGTTAAAAATAGTTTAAAAATTTTGCTTTTGGTTTCTTCTCTAACCCGTGGTTTATTTATAAGTGTGTTATTTAGTTTACAATCATTTGGGGATTTTCCAGATATCTTTCTGTTACTGATTTCTATTATTAATTAATTCCATTGTGATCAGAAAACATTCTTTGATTTGCATCCTGTTACATTTATAAACTTGTTTTATGGCCTAATTTGGCAAATGTTCTGTGTGCTCTTAAAAATAATGCATTTTCTGCTGTTGTTGAATGAATTAGGAACCATTGGTGTGATAATGCTGTTTAGTTTATCTGTTTTCAGTTTATACTGTTTTTCTGTCTACTTATTCTATTATTTTTAATTCTTCATGGTAATTATGGATTTATTTATCAGCTATACCTGTTTTTACTTTGTGTATTCTGAAGCTCCATTACTAGGTACACAGATATTGAAAATTTAATAAGTCCTCTGATGAATTAACCCTTTATAGTTATGAAATGATCCCTTCGTCCCTGGTAATATTCCTTTGTTTAATAAAATTTACTTTATCTGACATCAATATAGCCACTGCCGCTTTCTTTGGGTTAATGTTAGCAGCACATCTCTTTTTGCATCCTTTTACATTTGACCTATTTGTGTCCTTATATTTAATGCAGGTTTCTTTTAGAGGCAAGATATAGTTGGGTCTTGCTTTTTTTTACCCAGTCTGACAAGATCTGACTGTTAATTAGGAATGGTTGAACCATTTAAATTTATTGGGATTATGAATAAAGTCTGATTAAAATCCACTATCTTGCCACTTCTGCTTTACATGTTTCTTCTGTTCTTTGTTTCCATTTACTTCTTTTTTCACCTTCTTCTGGATTGAATATTTTTAAAAATTCCATTTTGCATTATTTGTTGGTTTACTTTCTATACTTCTTTGTTTTATTGTCTTTCTTTCTTTTTGGGGGGGGGCACATTGCTTTAGGATTTATAGTATATACCTTAAATTATCATAGCCTACCATCAAGTAATATCCCATTTCATGTACACCATAAATACACAAGGTTATACATTAATTTCCCCTCTCCTGGACTTTGTGCTATTGTCATACATTTCGCTTTCACATTCATTATAGACTCAACAATAAATTGATATTATTTCAAAAGAGTCAAATGATCTTTTAACAGGACTTAAAAATAAGAAAAGCATTTATATTTGCCTACATATAACTACCATTCCCAGTACTCTTCCTTCATTTGTGTAGTTACAGATTTCTATCTGGTATTATTTTCCTCCTGCTGGAAGAACTTCCTTTAACATATTTGGGAGCTGCTGGGGATGAAGTTTTTCAGCTTTTGTACATTGGAAAGAGAATCTGGCCCACTGTCTTCTTGCCTTCATTGTTTCCAAAAAAAAAAAAAAAAATCAACTATTATTGTCCCTCTATACATAATGGTTCTTTTTACTTTGGCTACATTCAGTTTTTTTTTTCTTCTTCTTCAGATTTCTATTGCTTAGATTTCACTAGGCTTCTTGAATCTTGAATTTATTATTTTCATCAAAGTGGAAAAATTTTATCATTTCTTATATTTCTTCATAGGTTTTCCATCTCCAGCCCCTCTATTTTGGTGACCTCAATTTCCCTATTAGGCAGCTTGCCACTTTAACGCTGTCCCACATCTCACTGCATCCTTTTGTCTTTCAGGGGTTATTTTCTGTTTTTTAGATTATTTCTATTACTAAGTCTTCAAGTACAGTCTGCCCTCAGTATCGACGAGTTTCACACCCGCAGATGCAACCAAGCACTGATTCCACGGATTCTGTGGTTGGTTGAATCTGTGGACGTGAAACCCCTAAATACAGAGGGCCAAGTGTATTCATTGTAAGACTTTGTTGTACATAAGGGACTTGAGCATGGCAGATTTTGTATCTGTGGAGGCTCCTGGAAACAATTCCCTACAGGTACTAAGGGATGACTACATTAATCTTTTCTTCTGTAGCATCACATATGCCATTAATTCCATGTAGTGTATTCTTTCATCTCGGATACTATAGGTTTCACCCATAGAAGTTCATTTTGGGTCTTTTTTGTATCTTCCTTAGCTCTCCTTAACATGCTTATGTTTTTATAAACTTTCTTGAAAATATAAAATAATGTAGTTTAATACCCTGTCTACTATGTCTTTCATCTGCATTATTTCTAGATTGGTTTTAATTGACTGTTTTTCCTCTCGCTATGCACTGTGGATTACTGCTTCGTGCACGCCTGGTAATTTTGATTGTATGTCAGGAATTTTTAATTGTTGTCTTGTTGGGTATGTTTTTAACTATTCCTGACATTTGTTCTGGAACACAGATATCTGGAAGCAGTTTGAGCTTTTTTGTTCCTTGTTTTTAAGCTTTCTTGGGAAGAATCAGAAGAGTCTTTAGTCTAAGGATGATTTTTCCCCACTACAAAGGTCCTTCCGCATACTCTACCTGATGCCCAGTAGGTTACAGGATTTTCCCACTCTGACTGGCAGGAATATAAAAGTCCCTGGCCATGCGTGAGCCTTGGGGATTGTTCGCCTTGCTCTTTTAAGTGATTCTTTCCCTGGCATCGGTCGTTTCCTTACCATGTCCTCTGATGAGTCCTCAGATGGAAACTAGTATGCACCATCTGCAGATGTTCAGAGTTTTCTCATTCTACAGCCCATTCCTTTCAGTACTCTGCCCTGTGGACTCCAGATGGGTTGGACTCATTGGATTCCAACCTCTATTTCTTCAATTCAGGGTGACTGCTGGGCCCCACCTGGGTTCCTCCTCCCTACTGTATGCCTTAGAAAATCCCTCCATGTAGTAAGCTGGGGAACTGGTAGGGCTTACCTCATTTATTTCCCTGCCCTCAGGGATTACTGTCCAGTGATAACTGAAGTCTAATAAAACTATTCTTATATTGTGTCCAGTTTGTTTTAGTTGTTTAAAGAGTGAGGGCGAATCCTTTCCCTCCTAATCTGATTTGACTGGAGATGCCTAATTACTCATTCAAACAAACAAAAAAATATATGACAACCTATTTTATGCCGGTCAATGCTGGGAACACAGTAATGAACCAGAGAGACTGCATCTTCACAATCATGGAGACTCCATTCTTTTGGCAGATGACTTATAGCCAATAAGCCACTAAACAAACATATATAGAAATACCTTACATGGTTCAAGAGTTACAAAGAAAATAAAAGATTTTATGTGATAGACAGTGACAGAATAGAGGACTATTTTAGGTAGTATGGTCAACAAATCTACTCTCAAGGAGTGACATGTGAACTAAAATATTAATGATGAAGAGCCGGCATGCCGAGATCTGGGGGAAGCGCATGCCAAGCAGGGAAGTGCAAGTATAAAGGATTTTAGTCAGGAACAAGGCTGGTCCCACTACAAGGAGGTTCATTAGCTAGCTGGTCTCTTACTCTTTTATACACCTTTGTCTCTATTGTGTGATGTGGAGCGTCAATAACTGAAAGGTCACTACCATGGTTTACTGTTGACCACAGGTAGATGCCCGGAGCTAGCACTTTGTCCTATAGAGATTGCTTTCAATCACTTCATCAACCTAACATGATGCTAGAGACTGGAGAACACTTTTCATAATATTTAATTTTTTTAGACCAGTTTAAGGAGCATAGCAAAATTGAGGGGATGGTGCAGAGAGATTTCCCATATAACCCCTGCCCCCAAAACACACATAGCCTCCTCATTTATCAACATCCCCACCAGAGTAGTATATTTGTTACAATCACTGAACCTACATTAACACATTATTATCACCCAAAGTCCATAGTTTACATTACCATTCAGTCTCAGTGTTGCATGGAGAAGAGCTTTTAAATCCCTCCCTGTTGTAATCAGAGTAAACTAGGTTATACTGTAGTGACAACAACAACAAAATCCTACCAATCAATCAAAAAATTTCTTGCTCAATCAGTGTGTACTTTGCAGGTTGGTAAAAGGGCATAACTCACTGTAGTAACTCAGGGTTTCAGCTCCCCAAAACTTCACCTGGATTTCGAAAGGTCAAGAAAATATCGCAAGTAACGTACCGTCTTCAAAAGTTTCTACCAAGAAGTGACACATATTACTTCTACCCATATTCTATTTATAAAAACAAGTCATATTCCCTCACCTAATTTTAAAGGGATGGAAAAGCACTATTCTACATGTTCATAAAAGCAGAGAGCCAGAAACATTTGGTTACTCTACTAATGATGACCACACCCTTTACCAAGGAATCTGGATACTCACGCCTCTAATGAAACTGGAAGTTTGCCCTTAATTCATCAGATTCAGCTTGAATGTACCACTCACTGAGTAGAAGATCAGGTATTAAGTATATACTCATGTATATTCTCAATTTCCTCTACTTCCTTCAAATTCTAATTGCTAAAGTGCTCTACTAGTTTTCTTCCTGTAAGAAAGAAAGGGGTATAAAGGTGATGACTTACTCTAAGAAAAGTTCCAGCAGCTCTGAGAACAAATTTCTACATTTAAAAAGCTGTTCCTACTTGTAAGATTTAAAACAAAACAAAACAAAACATTTCTTTGGGAGACGACAGTTGCAAGAAGGTAGTATTAAAATATTTCAGGATTCTATTGTAAATTAAACTTCTTCAATGAGAATACACCCCTAAGAACAAAGAGATACATTGGCTCTAGGGAATAATTAAGTATTGAGGCAGACAAAAATACTTTAGAAAAAAAAATAACGCCTCTAACTTCTAGAGTCCAGGGTGTCTTTGCTTTTATTTCTCCTCAGGGGGGAAAAATGTATATGCACTTGAATCTAGGAAACTAGCAGTGCAACTAGAGATGGGAGCTGTTACGTAATACAGAATATCTTTTTTAACTTTCTAGTCTATGTATTCCTTTTCCTCTTTAGATTCTCTTTGGGGTGAAGCTTATTTCTCACTTGATGATGGGTATCTTGCTCGTCACTTCGCTCCCGGCCTTGGGTGGTTGTCTTTAGTCTGCTCTTTCAAGGCCTTAGAGAGTAATGTGTGCTTTTTCTTGGCGCTTCTTTCCATGGATTTCTTTTTGTAGCTTCTCCTCACCTTAAGGAAGGGGGAAAGTAAACCACGTAACTTTATTTAATTTTGGCCAAAGGAACAGCAGTAGATAATGAGCCTTATGCATGGTCTAACGCTTCCAGCCACACTCACCAAGGCTTGGGAGTTTTTTCCCACAGAGTTTGGCATCAAAGGCTAATAATTATAGGCAAATTTGGGGGGAGATTCTCCTAAACTTACTTCTGACACAGCATAGGTTGGCACCGTGGCAGCTGAGGTGGGTGGCAAATCTTCTGGTCTTCGGTATTACAACTGTTTGAGTATGTTTCCATAAAAGATACTGCTTACAATTTAATTATGCTTCTGGCTCTTTCCTTAATAATCCAAATAGCATTGCCATGTTGGCTGATAAAAATACAGGTGCTAATACTTAACTTTAGGATTTAGGAGAAATTGTTAGGAAGGAAATACTTTCCTCTAACTTAGGAAGGCTGAATCATGTCTGTGTACACACACACAAACCCTTGCACCCGCCTAGGTAAGTATAGACTTTCTCCTTGTGTAAAACCCTGGCCACCCACTTTGGGTGATCACTTAGGATCTCCATTATTTCGGTCTTTCTTAGTCACTCGCCCTCCTTCAAAAGCAGTTTCCAGAAGAACAGGTGTATTATATTACCATTCTTTTCAGCTTCATAACTAGTGCTTATGAAAAGACACTGATGGCTGGAATGACTCAAGGTCTATACTTAGTTACCTCCAAAGAAGTGCATTTTGGGCATGATGGGGAGAAAAAGCTTCCCCTGTATGGCTTCCTTGTTCATCCTGTGGTGTGGCTGTGGAGAAGAATTTGGAACAGCCTTTATCTGTCTTTCTTTTGTCCATATAATTAGCTAGGCAGCTATTTGTCCTCAGCTTATTCTGAAAGATCCATCTAAGTACTAAATCCCCAAAGCTGATTATTGCCAAAATATTTTCTTCCAATGTCACTTTCCCATTATTCTTAAGAGCCAGAGGGTAGATTTTTCTCGTCAAAATTTTGTTCCATATTTCCTACTAGAACAGTGTAAGGCATTTTGAATTGTCTGTGATACAGCAGACCAAGAATTCTAAGAACATCATTGTTTCTGGGAACATTTCAGACTGAAGAGGAATAAGAAAAAATGTCACAGGTTAGAATACGTGATTTTCACATAGTTTGGGTTTTAATTTTTAGAAAATATGAGGGAAGACCCACCCCACTTCCCACTCTCACCAGGTGTAGATAACTAAGCTTCTGTTTGTTATAAATAACATTATCTATTTAAGTTATGGTATATTTTTATGCCAGAACAATCCATAGCTGACTTGTTAATTGAACAGCTTTTTAAAACTGTGAGTAGAAGCCACCTGTGGCATTATATTAATATGATCCTTGAACTAGGAGTCAAGTCTCTAAGACTTAGTAGCTGTGAGACATTAGACTCACTTTCTTTCTTTCTCTCTCTCATTTTCTTATCAAAAGCCAAATGGTTAGAATGAACTATTTGTATCACAGGCTTATGATAGGAATCAAATATGATGATACATATAAAAGCTTTGTAAATACCATTATAAATGCTACCAAATATCATTATAAATGTTAATATTATGACAAAGAATAACATACAAATTATTTTATTGAGTCATTTCCACTTTGAAGTAAGCTGTAAGAATAAAGCTAAAGTAAGTCCAACTCAATTGGGAATCTTGAAAGAAATATTCAATAAGTACCATAGTGTATAGCCAGGACAAGGACCAGGGTTAGACAGAACCAAGACATCCCACTGTATCAAGAAAACTAAGAGTTATTTGAACAGTTATTTGAACATTTTTTCCAACTAACATGTGGTAATCATAAAAATAAACTCAATATTTTAATAGTTCTATTGTTTTTTTTAAGTTAGCTGAATCCTTTCTCTGGATTCTATTCTGGTTCAGTGTACAAAGATTGGTCTATATGAGAATAGCTGAGATCAACAGTATCATCTGTATTTCATCAGCTCAATTCAGTTTGACTTCTATATATGTGTTTGTGTATTGTATGGTTTATAATACAGTTTAAAGTATAAAACTTGATCCCAGGGCTTCCCTGGTGGCGCAATGGTTGAGAATCTGCCTGCTAATGCAGGGGACACGGGTCCGAGCCCTGGTCTAGGGGGATCCCACATGCCATGGAGCAACTAGACCCGTGAGCCACAACTACTGAGCTTGCGTGTCTGGAGCCTGTGCTCCGCAACATGAGAGGCCGCGATAGTGAGAGGCCCGCGCACCGTGATGAAGAGTGGCCCCTGCTTGCCACAACTAGAGAAAGCCCTCGCACAGAAACGAAGACCCAACACAGCAAAAATTAATTAATTAATTAAAAAAAACTCCAAACAAAAAAACTCTTGATCCCATACTGCAAGTCATTACAAACTTTATTGGGAAGTTGTAATAAATATATCATTTTATCAGCCTATTTTGTCAGCACATTAACTGGAATTCTCATTTCCTCTTATTTCAAAGAGAGAGGTAGTTTCACAAAGTTTTATTTTTCCCATTCAATTAAACATTTAACTGGATATCTACTATGTCTCAGGTGCTATGTAAAGTGATGAAGGTGCAAAGAAGAATATGATAGAATGTCTGCCTTTAATGGGATCCAAATCAAGGAGGAAATAGTTATACCAAATAATTACTGGGCTTCCCTGGTGGCGCAGTGGTTGAGAGTCCACCTGCCGATGCAGGGGACACGGGTTCGTGCCCTGGTCCGGGAAGATCCCACATGCCGCGGAGCAGCTGGGCCCGTGAGCCATGGCCGCTGAGCCTGCGCGTCCGGAGCCTGTGCTCCGCAACGGGAGAGGCCGCAACAGTGAGAGGCCCATGTACCACACACACACAAAAAATAATAATAATAATAATTATTGACAGGAAGATTGGTGATTAAACTTACAAGTTGGTCAATGCTTTCTGGTTTTTATTAGTAACAATGCTAGATTATTTACATTTTCCATCCTCAAGGGTAATTAATGCATATCTCTAAAATGATAAAAAATTTTTCCAGGGGTGATTTGACAATTGGAAAAAAATAGTCAAAGTGAGGACTTTTTCCCTTTGTGTCTAGGGGAGGCAGGTACAATGCATCCTCCAGGAGTAGAAAAAGAGAAACATTTACTTTTTGTTTTTTTCTCTCCATTTCTATGTGTTCATTTTTCTGCCTCACTCTTTCTTCTTTCTTTCACTGTTTATGGTTCACTCTCTCTTCTTTCATTTACCCATCCACCAAACTTTTACTATTCTGTGGGGAAACAGTGATGAACTAGGTAGAAAAGGTCTTTAACCTTGTGGTAAACTCTTAGAGTGTAGTGTAGGAGCCCCTGTTGGCTGAGAGCATGAACTCTAGGGTGAGGGTTTGATGCTCACCTCTACCACTTAGCAGCTATGTGAATTTGGGCAAGTTACTAAACTTCTCTTTGCATCAGTTTCCTCATCTAAAATATGGGGTTATCATAGCATCTACTTAAAAGGGCTGTAACAATGTTGAAGTTCACCTGAGCCCTGTGCTTCTGGAAAGGAGAGTTGGTTAAGAACCCCTGTCCTCCCACCTCCATCCTATCCTTTCATGTTCTGGAAAACGGCTAATTTCAAAGGACCACACTGCCATCCACATTCTGAGATAATACTCAACTCCATCCTTCCTCATGACTCACATAAGTTTCCTGGATGATTTTCCTTTCTATTTGGTCTGACCATCTATTGATCACTATAAACTGACTGATGAACCTAGAGACTGTCATACAGAGTGAAGTCAGAAAGAGAAAAACAAATATCATATATTAACACATATTTGTGGAATCTAGAAAAATGGTACAGATGAACCAGTTTGCAAGGCAGAAATAGAGACACAGATGTAGAGAACAAATGTATGGACATCACGGGGGGAAGAGGGAGTGGGATGAATTGGGAGATTGGGACTAACATATATACACTAATATGTATAAAATACATAACTAATGAGAACCTGCTGTATAGCACAGGGAACTCCACTTCTCTGTACAGTAGAAACTAACACAACATTGTAAAACAACTATACCCCAATAAAAAAAATTAAATTAAAAAAAATAAACGGATTGATGATTTATAGAGATCTTGTCTCTGTTGGGTAAAAGAGGACAGAGAATCTGGTTTATTGTTCTTTTCTGTTTGTGTATTTTGAGCCCATATAAACTGAGAATGTATACCCACTGAGAAGGGACCAGGTCTTTGAAATGGACCTCAGAACTTTGTTTATGCTTGACTTATGACTGAAATTTTAGAACTAAAACTATAAGCTCTTTGTATCTGTTTGTATGTTTATATGTCTGTAATTCAGAAAAGTCTTTCCCTCTAATTATGTAAATATGTAATATTTTCCTACCTCTGGATAATACTAATCAATTAGATTTTAAATCTCTTACATTAAAGGAGCTCTGCTGTGATTGGCTTAGAGATAAATAAATATTCATATAATTGGCCGTTCCCCATATTTCAGAAATTAGAGAAAATGAATCTCAATTTCAATGCGAAAAAAGAGGTATTCTTATAGAAACTAATTCAGAAACATTTTAAGAATTCACATTTACCTACTTTGTCAAACAAAACTACTTTAATACTTTTGGGTTAATACAAAGAACTATGTTTTATCTAAGTTATCCGTGTTATCAGTATAATGTAAGTACACATTTTTATTCTACTTGAGTATGTTCTTTCTAAACAAAGATTTACTAATCAAATGAGCTAGCATTATTTCTACTTACTGTTTAAGATTACAAAAAATTTAAATTTGGGTTTAACCAAATTGAATCATTATTCTGGTGAACTTTATTTCAACAGTAATTATATTTTGTAGTATGTAATTTTGAAGATAATTTCCAAGATCTTTAAGTAGTTTAAAATCTCGACTGCTACTAAATTGAGCTACTTAATGGATATTCATTAGATAAGTAGATAATTTTGAAATAAGATAAACTACTGTAACATAAGTTACAGAGCATAATTTTAAGTTTATATCATTTTCTCTCATGGTACAGAGAGGCTGCATATATTTGTGTCTGTTAACGAATGTGTTCATTTTTGGCATTTTGAGAAATTGTACTGTAAGATATGTCTCTTTGTTAAGGTAAAAAAGAGAGAAGTTTTGTCTTAAAGTTAAATGACTGATTCTTCCAGAATGAGAAGGAGGAATGTTTAAGAAAAAAACCTGAATGGACATAGAAAGTTGTAGAAGGTTCATGAAAGGGAAATCTTATTTTTGTTACTTTATATAATGGTTTTAGCTAAGGTTTAATGGGTTTGTTTATAAGATTTTTCAAAAAAATCTGTGTTTACATTTTCTCAGAGTATTTGTCTCTCTAAGAGGCTGTAAAAGGTTTTCCTTTACCTTCTGAGCAATCTGCCTTGGAGGCAAAAATTCTGTATATGAAAAAGTTCCTGTGCTTTATGTTTACTTTATCATTTTCCTGATTTTTGAAGATAACCAAGCCTTCTAAATTTTAAAAGTACTAAGATTCTTTACAATTGTGTTACCTCCTACATTTACTTTTAAAATCTTTTGTCGTCACTTTGATTAAATAGGAAGTCAAGTATTGTTTCTCAGTAACCCAAGATCCCACCTTTATAAAATCTTCTGACAACTTTTGACAGTTCCCTTTTCCAAATATCATATTTAGAACTGGTATGTTTTGCACTTAAAACTGTCTTGGAGACAAAGAAGACCGAGGATGATATGACAGTACTTTAGACTGAGAACTCAGGAGAGCCATTCTGTCTTGCCACTTGCCCAGATACACTCTAACAGAGGTCAGCCTACATGGTTTTTACAAGTAAAAGTAACCATTGTCTTCTGCTCCCAAACAATGTCTGTTCTCCAACGTAAATTATCAGATCCCCCTAAATTGTCTATAGGTTTTTCAGGAAAATATCCGCTGTATTCGAAATAGTTCTCTCCATCTGCATAACCCCTCTCCCCTTCTTTTTATCCTTTTTGAACTATATGGTGCTCATTCCAAGAACTGTGGGCTGCCAGAGTGCTTTTTGCCTCCACGTATCTGCATAGTTCAACCCTTATCTTTCTTCAGTTTCTACTTGACCTTCATTTTATTAGATCTTGCTCAACCACTCTGCATGAAATGACAATTCCTCCTCCTAGATAACCCCTCCATCACATATTCATATACTGGCTATCTCCTAACTCTACTTTGTCATCATAGTACTTATTACCACATTACCTGTTATATATGTATTTGTTGTACGTTTATCCTGGGACTCTCACCACTGGAATGTAAGCTCTTTAAGGAGGGGGAAACTTTTCTCTGTGTCCCTGCTATATGCCCAGCCCCTAGAACAGAGACTGAAAAATGTTAATCACTCAGTAAATATTGTTGACTAAAGTCATGAATTTATTAACTGCCCATCAGAGTATAATAAACTGGAGAACTTTATAAAAGTATATTAAACACAACTCTTGCTTTCAGTGAAGAAGTGGAACAGAGGAAAAAAAATAAAATTCAGAATTCAGAGGACCAAGCTCTGGAGACATAAGAACATTTTTCATAGATGTACCAGTGTATGGATACAGGGGCTTCAAGGATGTGAAGAAATGAGATAGAAATGGTAGGGATAATGCTGCAGACTCACGGAATAGTGTGAAAATAATGCAAAAGAAAGCCTGGCTACTGAGATAACCTATATGAGAAAAGAATCTAAAAAAGAATGAATATAAGTATATGTATAACTGAATCACTTTGCTGTACACCCAAAACTAACACAACATTGTAAATCAACTATACTCCAATAAAATTAAAATATTAAAAAAAGAAAGTCTGGCTATTCTTTCTGCTATAGACCAAATGTTTAAGCACCCGGCTCCTCCCTCCATCCTACCACAAAATTCCTATGTTGAAATCTGGGAGGTGATTAGATCATGAGGGTGAAGCTGTCATGAATAGAATTAGTGCCCTTATAAAAAAAGGTCCCGCAGAGCTCTCTGACCCTTTCTACTATGTGAGGACACAGTGAGAAGATGGTCATCTATGAACCAAGAAGTGGGCCCTCATCAGACACTGAATCTACCAGGGCCTTGATCTTAGACTTACCAGCCTATAGAATCATGACAAATAAATGTTTGTTGCTTATAAGTATACAGAGAAAATCACTCATGTGCATTTCTCCTATACTACTTACACAGAACTTTTCACTTCTGACACTTCTGGTCACCCACACAGGGGATTTCCATCAAGCAATTCTGCAACACCAGCTGGATGTCCTACAATTTAACTCAGTTCTGACACTGTCTACCTGAGGACAGCATCAGATTACACAAGTTAAGGGTTCAGTTCTACAAGACTGCCCCCCACCCCCACATACACACACACACACACACACACACACACACACACACACACACATATCAGACACCAATCCTAAGTCCAGGTCGTTATCTGTGCTCCTGACCTACTGGCTGTAAACTGGAAGGTCCCACGGCCCCTGCCTTGAGTTTGATTAATCTGCTAGAGTGGCTCACAAAACTCAGGAAAACACCTTACTTACTGGATTACGAGCTTATTATAAAACGTTATACCTCAGAAACAGCAAGAAAAGAGGCACAGGGCAAGGTTTGTGGGAAGGGGTGTGGAGCTTCGTTTTGGGGCTTGCCATTCTCCCAGTACCTTTATGTGTTCACCAACTTGGAAGCTCTCCAAACCGCATAGTATTGGGCTTTTAGGAGGTTTCATCATGTAGGCACAGTTGATTATTACTCCATTTCCAGTCCCTCTCCCCTCTCTGGAGAATGGGGCCAGGGCTGAAAGCTCCAAACTTCCAGTCATGGCTTGGACTCTCTGGTGACCAGTCTCCATCCAGGAGTCCACTAAGAGTTGCCTCATTAGAACAAAAGACACTCCTATCACCCAGGAAATTCCAAAGAATTTAGGAGTCCTGTGTAGAAACCAGGGTCAAAAGACCAAGTATTAGAACAAGAGATGCTCCTAATCGTCTCATCACTTGAAAAATTATAAGGGCCTTAGGAGCTCTGTGCCAGGAATGCCTAGTAGGGACAATATTTTTTTTTCTATTATTTCACAATAAGCCACTCAGTCTATGGTATTTTTATAGCAGTCTGAACGGACTAAGACACTTTCATTTGCTTATTAAATATTTACTATATGCCCACCACTGTGTTAAGCTTTGTGGGGGTGGGGTGGGGAGAGGATGAAACCTATCCTTGATGATTTCATGGAATAGTGGGAGAAACAGAATCAAGATAAGTGTATTTACAATTTAGTGATAAGTGCTTAATAGATTGTAACAAAGTACGCATTTTACTATCATAACAACTTAAGCAGAATTCCCTCCTGAGGGGAGCCTGACTTCAGGAAGCTGTCTTGAGAAGCTGCTCAGGGTAGAAGGGAAGATACTGAAGACCTGGGTACCAGCAGGAACTAAGAAAACAAAAGTTAATGGAGAAACTGACTTTTTTATGAGACCAGAAAAGAAACTGGTTATGTTCCTGAGAGAGGTGTGGGAGGAGAGAAAAGAGGGTGGACTTTAAAAGTATGGAAGAGATAGCATCCAGGAGATTTGTGAGTGGCTGCAGTTTACCTCCAACATGGGCCACTGAAGCATCTAAGTATGTGGATGAATAATGTCCAATTTGAAATAGGAGTGTTTCTACCTTCCCACAAATCTTTAGTAAAGTGTACCTGACTTAGAGATGCTTCATGTGGGTGGGTATTGCTGGGAAACAAAGAATAGGTCACAGGAAGAAGGGGTTCAACTTTACAGGAGCTTGGTGAACACAAGGATATAAGCTCCTGGAGAATGCCAAGGTTTTGGACTATTATGGGACTTGAAAGTAGGATGGAAAAGAGTTTCTTAAATAAATTTCAAGGATAGAAAGTCATCAATTGATTTCTAGGTTACAAGAGATGTTCAGTTATTATGGCAGCAAGTGTGGAAGGCCAAACACGACCAGATTTAGGCCTAGGACACAGCAGCAAGAAACATAATACAGAAGAATGTAACTCTGGCACAGCAAGAATGTCCTAATAAGATGAGTTTATCAAGTTGCCGGGAGTGGAGGTAGGAGAGAGGGAAAAGCATTCTAAAGAAAAAAGAACTGTAAATATTTTAAATTAGCAAATAAATAAAATAATAGTAAGAGTCGATGTCCTTTAGGCATGAGGGAAGAAGACAGGAACTAACATTGATTATGTCCCAAACACATGCCATTCATGATATCAGGCACCAGCATTTGATTTTATTTGTTGAATTTTCTTTACATACATACTGTAAAATTCACTATTTTTAATGTACGGTTCTACAAAATTTGACAAATGCATAGGGTAACCACCACCACAATCAAAATACACACCTGCTCGATCACACCAATATTCTCCTGTACCTCTCTGCGGTCTACCCCTCCCACCACCCACAGCCTGACAAACACTGATTTTATTTTTGTTATTTCTTATAATTTTGTCTCTCCAGAATGTCATAACAATGGAATCACACAGTATGCTGTGTTTTGAATCTGGTATCTTTCATTCAGCATAATGCATATGAGTCTCATCCATATTGTTGTGTGTATCAATAGCTCCTTCCTTTTTACTGCTGAATAATAGTCCATTGTATGGACACCTCATGGTCTGTCTATCCACTAACCACTAGAAGGACATTTGGTCTGTTTCTGCTTTGGGACAATTATGAATAATACCACTGTAAGCATCTGAGTGGAGATTTTTGTATGAACATAAATTTTCATTTTTCTTGGGTAAATATGTAGGAGTGAGATGGATCGGTAAGTGTATGTTCATCCATACAAAATACTGTCACATTATTTTCCAAATGGCTATACATCAGTTGTATCATCATCCATCCAGCAATACAGGAGTTTGAGTGTCTATGTATCCTCACCAAAACATGGTACCATCCGTTTTTAAAAAGGTGATGACGATGATGATGTCACTGCCAAGGATTTCTAGCAATCACAAGAAGGTAGAAGAGTCAAGGAAAGATTCTTCCCTAGCACCCTGAATGGGAGCATAGTCCTAAAGATACCTTGATTTTGTACTTATAACCTCCAGAACTGTGACACAATAGACTTCTGTTGTTTTAAGCTACCAGTTTGTGGTACTTAGCTCTGGAAGCTGCAGGAATCTAAAACATCTACTAATGATGTTGAGCATCTTTGAATATTCTCATTTATCAAAGAATATCTTCTTTGGTGAAGTATCTGTATAGTTTCTCTGCCTATTTTTCATTAAATTTTTTTAAAATTATTTATTTATTTAGCTAGCTAGCTAGCTGGGTCTTAGTTGTGGTACATGGGACCTTCGTTGCCACATGCGGGATCTTTGTTGCGGCATGCGGGATCTTTAGTTGCAGCATGTGGGATCTAGTTCCCTGATGAGGGACCGAACCCAGGCCCCCTGCATTGGGAGCGCAGACTCTTAACACTGGACCACCAGGGAAGTCCCTCTCTGCCTAGTTTTTAAAGTTGGGTTGGTTGTTTCCTTATTATTGGACTGAGAATTCTGTATATGTTTTAGATACAATTTCTTCTTCAGATATGCAATTTTTATACATTTTCTCCCAGTCTGCAGCTTGTCTTTTCACTCTCAATGGTGTCATTCACAACATAAATTTTAATTTTAATACAGTTGAATTATCTTAATTTTTTTCTTTAACAGGCAGTGAATTTGGTGACCTAAGAACTCTTCCTAATTTGAATCTGGAGCCCAGAACCAGTGTGTGTTCAAATACACGTTAGGGGATATCATCCTCCATATGCCTTCTCACTAATAACCATCCACATTCTTCAGGTTTTAGGAACTCCTCGTCTCATGCCTCTGGCCAAAAATAAGGAGTTCTTTCAAAGTTTTACTGCTTTCATCACTACTACCATAGCTCCAATTGAGGAAAAATATTGGGGAAAAAAGTGGGGCAAGTTTACCTTTTTTCAGGGTGTTCCTTCAATTTTTGACTCCCTTCCCCAATCTGCCTACTTTTGTTTAATTTTCAGAGTGTGCAAATAGTTTTTTATTTTATTTTTGTTTTCTCCAGAATTCTGGGTTCTAATCAGCGAGAAAAAATGACTGGAGTGGGCTTACATTATCTTGGTCAGACTGTTTTATTTTTTATTTTATTTTACATATTTGTTTTTATTTTTGTCCAGGGAAAAGCTAAACCCACTTTTGCAAAAATATGGAGTGCTCATGGAGGTCACTGTGGGTGATAACGTGCAAAGGTAATTTGGCACTAGTTGAACAGAGGCTGACATGCCAACCTAAAAACTCTGGATTTCTATTTAGTAGGTTATAGAAAGCTACAGAGGAACTTGCATTCAAATGCCTCAGTGTGGCTGGCAGTCCTTGAACGTGGTCTTGCTGCCTTGTCCTTTTTTTTTTTAACCATTCTGAAATAGCAGTGAAATAATTTCAAGTTTGCTTCCATATTCTAGTCCTGGCACCAATCTTGTTTCCCCAGAAGGAGTTTCTATTACTGAAAGTGGCATTCAGGCACTGACGACCACACATTCCCTTATTATACGTTGCATAACACAAGAGAAGAGACCAATAAAATCATGGGCCCTACTTAGAGTGAACCAACAGCATTTGGGGCAGGGCTGGCTTTCTGCTACATGCATATATATCATAGATAAGATCACTGTAGACTAACTGATGAGCCATTATGTATAGGTGACTATGTATACCAAGCAAGGCATTAAGCATTAGCATAAAAAGGCAAAGCCTTTACATTTTTTTTTTTGCTTAATTGACTCATGGAGAAAAATCCACGAGTCAGAAACACATACAGGGGTTTCTGGTAAATAACTATAATATCAGACATTAAACTGACATCGATTCTGGGTGACTGCCTTAGGCTGGGGTTTCCAGAAACATACCATGAGAGATTTATATGAAGAAGGTATACTGAGGAGTACTCTTGATCAAGACCCATAACGAGAGATGGAAACAGGATTGAGCAGAGGAAGGAGTTAAACAGTAAAGTGGTTACAACAAAGGGCCCCCCAGTCCCTCAGGGAATTTTGGAGCTGAGGCAGCCTTTCAGAGATACCCCCAAATCGAGTGGAGGATAGACCTTTACACTCTCCTACCAACTAGAGAGAAAGATGATTGGTCTGTGGGAATTCAGTGTAAATTGTGGCAAGGAAGCTTTCTTTGGTAGAGGACATTTCTCAAGTGGAACTCAGCTGTGAGCTTTGGCAGCCAGCATTTCCAACAAGTAGGGAATTGGGCGTGTGATCCTGAAGGAGGCGCCGAGTGGTGCAACCACAGCATTTGTCACAGTGCCTTAAAGCAAAGTCAGTTTTCTCATCTGTAAAGTGGAACTAATAACCCATCCCAACATTATAGCGGGTAGAGTGGTTTATTATTTTTGAGGGGGGAGTACCCACTAAATAAATCCACTCTGAGGTTGGGCTGGGAGTTGTGTGTGCACGTCTTCTTATTCTAAGCATACTGTCTCATGTGAAAGTAAGTTCTCCATAAATGTTACTGTCATTATTTTTCAGGCAGTATACATTGCATATAGGTATCAGTAATTGAGAAACCATTTTAACATCTTCCAGGAAACTGAGGTAAAGAGGAGTTGATGCTTTGCCTAATAATTTCCAGACAAGAAGATTCTATTTCTTGCCCTTGCTGCAATTCCTTTGTGCTACAGTTCTTCATGTCAAAGCTTGAGAGATTTCAACTCAAATAAAATAAGCCAGACTTTACTTTTTTTGTTTGTTTTTGCTGGTTTGTTTAATTATTTGCTTGTTTTCCTACAAGTAGGCTTTTGCCTCTGAAGATCTCAGGTTTGTATATCCCCCATTTTCTAGGAAGGGGGAAAAAAGACTGCATGTTCTGACAAGTCCTTTTAAATTAAAAAGAGAGAGAGTTTAAAATGTAATTTTAACACATGCAGATATCCCCATGCTGAGAAGACAGTTCTATTGTATTTTTCAAACATTAAAAAAAAAAAAGAGAGACAGAGACACAGACAGCAAGGAAAATAAAATTAGGCCACACTGGCATGAACACAACCGGGCCCTTGGCAAACCTGTAACACAGGCATTCCTGCCAGTGTGCCGCAGGGCACAAAGGGTCCGCTTTTGCTGATCAACACATATCATGGAGACCTCTAAATATGATATTTTAAATCAGAATGAGTAATACAGCAATTTTTCTTTCACAAGTGAGTCAATACAACCTGACATATACCATTAAGTTGAAATTTTGGAGGTATTTTTATTTCTGTTGGATGGAAGCTGGCATATTTATTTTTCATTTCATCATTTTTGGGTAAGATGATGATTTGGCCTGTTTGAGAGACAGTGTGTGTATGTGTGTGTGTGTGTGTGTGTGTGTGTGAGAGAGAGAGAGAAAGAAAGAGAGAAAGAGAGAAGGAGAGAGGGAGAGACGTGCGATTCCAGGAGAAACGAGAGTAGAAAACTTCACAGCTGCGTGCCACCCTCCTTTTACTTGACAGCAGAGACCGGGGTGACTGTTTCTTCCATCTACTTCCTGACTCATTTCCAACAGGCCTCTACTGCAACAACTGTCACAGCAGCAATATTTTCTGTATAGCTAAGAGATTTCCCAATTCACCTATTTTGTGAAAGTCTGATTCCTAGGCTAACAAAAAAATGAGTACAATCTCCTGGCTGGCTGCAATAGAATCATGGAGCAGTCTAATTTAACAATAAGCATAATGGAGAAAAGACTATTTTACCTAAACTCAGAGTCACTGCTACTAAACAACCTGTCTACTTTGGTTCACCACTCCACTCACCTATGGAACAATGCCCTTGACATGTTTTGTTTCCGTCTGCCCAGAATAGATACTCTTCCTTCTGAAATGTTCCTCTCTCATCTTAGTCCTTCAGATAACCCTGACTTTGACCACAGTTCTGGTGGTGGCGGAAGGTGTGCCTGACCATGCCTAGCCAAAAAATATGTATTGTTTTACTTCACTGGTCTAAATTATCCAATGACATTCAACCCAGGCCTTTCACTAGAACTCTTGGGAAGGTGAAGCTCTCTTTTCATTGGGATAGCTGAGCTTGTAAAATAGTTACCAGATACCGATGGCCATCTTAATATCACAGCACAGTAAGGAAAGAGCCTGCCTGAGATTGGACTCGAGAGAGAGGAAAGCAAAGATGAAGACAGACTAAGTTCTATGACGTTGAGTGCCTGGACTCAAATGCTTTTCAGTTGTGTGAGCTAATCAGTTCCATTCTGTGGCTTGAGGCAAAGCGAAGTGCTTCTTTTCTTTCTACTTAAAATTGAAAAAGAGTAACTCATCCAGATAAGAAAGAATGAGAGAGAAAAATAGAATACTAATAGAAAGCATGACATTGGATCTGGATTGGAAACTCCTAAGCTTAAGAGTTCTGGATTTCACACCTGCTAGTTCATGAGTCATAGTTGAAACCATATGCATGGGTTAGATTTCATGAGGAAAATGATGCAGCTAATGTTTATTGAGATCCTTACATATGACAAGGACCATTCTGGATGCTAGATCTTGTGTTGGCATCTAGGTTATAGACTTCCATCATTTAATAGGCACAGAGAGAGAGAGAGGGAAACATAATGAAGATTGAGCTGGAATGACTGGAAAATCAAGAGAAGCAGCTGTGGAGGATGGTGCTTTGAAAAAACTTTGAGAGGTTCATTACGCGTGTCCGATTTCACAAAGGGATTCATAACTTAGTAAATAAATACTGTCCTTTGGCGTAGTCAGGAAGTCAGTGACGCTCCAAATGAGAGCGGCAGAATTATGAAAAAAAGGTCAGGGCAACATGAATGAAGAAACAATGCAAGTTCATTAAAAGGAAAGACTGTAAAAGGGAGCATATTTTTCATGAGCCTTGAAGTCTCAATAGGCGTTCACCTGGAAAAAAGAGGGAGAAAACAATCCAAGCCAAGTAGAGTTTGAGCCAGGTCAGGAGAAACTGCTTGACCATTTAGATGTTATATATATGTGGGCTGCATTTAAAGACCAAGGATGAGACAGTCCTATCTCCTTACCTAGAAAGTAGCTCAGCTACTGGAGCTAATCCCGTAGTAATCTCTGTGCCTCATCTTCCTCATCTGTTAAATGGGGTACTAATCGGGCTACCTCACAGGTGAACAGGTGATTATGAAGATTGAGTTAATGCATGTAGAGCATTCAGAAAATTGCCTGGTCACAGTAAGTATTCTTTAAGTCTTAACTACTGTCGTTGTTATTATTTAAAATTATGATAACGCACAGATGCTCTCTTGGGATTAGAAAACATAAATAATTTCCATTTCCAAAGTGTTCAACCATATTGTTTATATTTTGTATTTTATTTGTATGTTACAAAAGATAGAAGGCATACATTTTATAAAAACTGAGGTGCTCTGACACATGACTTGTCACTTTTTTTTTGACTCTTGTCATTTTTTAAAGAATATAATTACGTTTGAGAATGATATTGATGATTTTTTAAAACTCATGGTATTTAGCGAAATTTTAAGTCCTAATACAAGAAGGTAGAATTATATCATAAGCCAGAATGTACATAATTAATATAGGGCCTTTTATACTGTACCCTAAGCACTATAGATTCTAACTATAAAAACCTGTAATTTTCCCATTTTACATTTCATTGATTCAAAGAAAGACAGACTGAGGGGGTAGAATACATAATGGATCTGACATGAATCTAACTGACATGTGTTGTTATTTGGAGGAATAAGAAGAAATATTACATAAATTTTTAAAAATGATTTCTGTTGGCAGTGCATTCTTAGCTGGCAAGCCTCATCTCTGCAACCAACTAGCTCTGTGACCTTGAGAAAGTTACATGTCTTCTCTGGGTTTAATAGGAAATCTGAGACATTACTGGATCATCAACTCATCAAATCTCCTTCAGGAGACCATTAAAAAAATCCCTCTAATAACAGGTGCTCATTACCAGTCCACTGACAATCCCAGCCACATTCTGTCTGAAGACCAGGGACAAGATCACACCAGGTGGCATCTGATCCAGTTAAAATATACAGTAGCTTGGTAAATGCTTAATACTGAAAGATTTTAGTAATTCCAAAATCCTCCAACACCTCCTATGTCTTTTGAAAGCTGGTCTCTCCTTAATTTTATCTTTACTGAAAGTAGTGTATGAATAATGAATCTCAGAGATTATTCTTTAACCTTGAGTGAGCATCCTGCCTTTCGTAGTCTACATGGACACATATGGATACAATACCCTGTAAATATCTACAACTACTTGGCAACCCTGGTGAAACCGTAGAAACATAGTGCCTGGGACTTAACAGGATCTCCATAAATACATGTTTAAAGAATGAATAAAACTAGATGGGGCATGATATAGGGCTAGGAAGATCACAGGATTCTAAGCTATTCCAACCTCAGATTAAATAACCAGCTCTAACTAATCTAAGTAGATTGTTTTGGGAAAATTGTTTCCACTCTCTGAGCCTGTAGGCTCATCTATAAGATGGGGATGATAATATCCACTCTTGGATATGCTGTGAAAATAAGAGATAACATGTTTCTTTGGATGTAGGTATGAATGTACATATTTTATTTATACCGTATACTAGCCAAGATCCTAGATTCTAACTTCCAAAAGACAATTCTAGTTAGCTTAAGCAAAGAGAGGATAGCCGTAGAATTCAGGGGTCTGAAGCTGGGTTTTAAGTAAAAACAGATTCTGGGGATAAATATCAGGACTTTACTTTTGATCTGTTCCCCTTTCTCTGAACCTGCTTCACATTCCTTTCTCTTTTTCTAGAGACTCACAATTCTGGAGTTTGCATGTTACTCGACTAGCCACTTCCAGAGACCTGTTAACAGTCTCTGAGTCTTAACTTCATTTGCAAAGCCATGGGAATGAGAATCAAAATTCTCCCGTTTCAGGAAGATGTCCATCTCGGCTCAATTTTCAGTGACCAGAGCACAAACTCCTGTTTTACAGTAGTGACCACTGAGGGGATTGTAGATCAGGTTGGGGATGGATTTTCCAGATGGAGAGTGACTGTGGACTAAGCAGATGCACTGTAAGCTCCTAGTCAATCTCTAAGTTTTTCTCCAAAAAGCATTCAGGACAGAAATAAGGTGTGTAAAATACCTCACACAACGCCTGGCAAATACCAAGCATTAGATCGGAGGCCATCATTATTATAAAGATGAAATATAAAGATAACCTACATCTATGTCTTCACTGAATCAGCTTTCACTGAACCCCATATTACAGCTCAGACATTGGGCTTGTACTAGGAATAGCAAAGTGACTCTGGCCCCAGCTGTTGGGAAGCTAATTATCCCACAGAAGAGGGTGACTGTCCTGTTCATTTCTCCTTAACTCCCCTAAACATCGCCCTTTACAAACAGATTTCTCTCTCCAAGATATGGTAATCTTGCTATGTTTTGCAACTCAAAAGAAATGTCCTTCCAGTGCAATTCACGAAGTAAATTAATCCCATCTTTCCAAGCAAGTAATCACCCTGATTTGGAGCAATTCCACGCTCATGGTTCTTTTCATAAACTTATCTCAAAAGGCTTTTCAGGGGCTTCCCTGGTGGCGCAGTGGGTGAGAGTCTGCCTGCCGACGCAGGGGACACGGGTTCATGCCCCGGTCCGGGAAGATCCCACATGCCACAGAGCGGCTGGGCCCGTGAGCCATGGCCGCTGAGCCTGTGCGTCCGGAGCCTGTGCTCCGCAACGGGAGAGGCCACAACGGTGAGAGGCCCGCGTACCGCAAAAAAAAAAAAAAAAAAAAAAAAAGGCTTTTCAAAGGGGCATTACTGTTTTGAGCTTATATCCGACAACTGGGAAAACTAAAGTTGCTCTTATCGACAAGACAAAGAGACTGGGTTAGCTGATACTGCATTCCCTTCTTGACCTGAAAGGGATTACCATGATACATCCCAAAATAAGTGGGAATTCTCATGTAGTGAGGATTATATATCCATTAGCCATAAAGTATAAAACAAATATACTTTATCATTTTCTCCAGTTCATAGATAAAATACAAATACCCAAGATAAAATGGAAAAATCCCTCATCTTAAAGTCCAGTAAAGATGGATTTCTGGCCTGGCTTCACTATCTTCTGAGTGTATGACCTTGTATAAGCCTCTTCATCCTCACTTGTCCTCAGTTTTCTCATACGAAAAAAGAGGGACTTTAGTTTTAAACATTCTACTATTCCTTGCAATTCCAAATCAGACAGTGTTACACTGGCCTTAGAATGATTTTGTGGGTATCAACTTCTGTTTTTTTGGCTAAATTAATATGTATGTATTGTGGAGAAGTTAGAATACAAAGGTGTATGAACACAATATAAAAAGCATACCATCTTCTCAACATTGTAACTATACTTGAAGCAATTCCCACATCTCGAGTCCTACCACTCCAAGGTAGAAGTCAACTCAATTTTCCAGCCTAGGTCAAGACTTAGGTAATCCAGGCTCCATCAATAACGTGCACCTAAAGCTTCAGGCTTCCATTGGGAAGAGGGTGGCATAAGGAAAGAGACTCTATGTGGACTCCATTTCTTGGCATAGCCTGGCCAAGAGGCATGGTGCTTTCAGGAGCTGCCATGATAGTGGCTCAGTGGCAATGAAACCGCAGAAATGCGTCTGGGGGGATCCAAGGAGCTCTGGTTCCTTATGTCTCAGCACAGAAAGAATTCAGTAAGAGGCAAAGTGATAGATAAGAAGTGATTGATTAGAATAGGACACTTGTGAGGCTTACAGGCGGGTGGGCGAGACGGTGCCAGGCCGAGAACTTAGTGGGCTACAGTTCTGTAATCAAAGGAAAAGTGGGGAGGCGGAGAAGACCACCTTCTCCCTCATTCTTGAGTAGACATCAAGCTTCCATTATCAGCTCCTCCTCTGTGTCAGGCGGGGGAGTTTTCTTGTCCCTACATGGTTAAGCCAGGACTGTCACGGCACAGTGGAAATGAGCAAAAAGGTGGTAACATATGCTAAAAATGGTAAACCATCTCAGGTTTTAGTACAATGTCACCTTTTCCTTGTATTTTTTGTTTTTAGTGCACGCAGAGGAGCGTGTCCTAGGAATCATTAACTTACTGAGCTCACTGGGCAGGATATGGGTCTCATTCCACCATTGTTTTATTGTTTGGGGGCATGTCTCATGCTTCTGTTGCATGGTTTTGTTGCTAAGCAAGCCTGCTTGGTTTTGTGGTTAAGCAAACCTGCTTTTTTGAGTGATCATTAACTTACAGGGGTCTCCCATACTTTTTTCTTCGTTCACAATCCCCTAGTGGGATTAACTCTTTAATTACCTACTCTGTCCCTTTACTCTTTTCCTATCAGTAGGGCCCATTATCAGAATCTAAGGGAAAACCTTCTGGTCTCATGTTTAGTAATGGTAGGATTATATCTGCACCAATGACACAGGGTGGATGAGGCATTTTATTGGCTGCATGGCCGCAAGTCATAATAATCTGACTCTCCTAGAGAGTCTAGGAGCTACTGTCCTTTATTTATAAAGTAAATTCCCTTTGTACTTTAGCTAGAGAGTTTGCTGGTTTCTTTGCAACTAAAAACTAAGTCACACAACTATATTCCTTTGTCAATAATCATTAAAAATGCCATTTTCAGGGCAATAAAATATGGTCTCATATACATACTGCAATATGCATTTAACAGTTCTTCCATTATTCCATGTTTTAAATACACTTAACTCTGTAGTCTTCCTGAAATATATTTTGGTATGTGATGCTATTTAAACTTTAATATTTTCTCCCAATATTTAAGCAATTATCTCAATCATATTAGAAAATGATACATCTTTCTGAATTTATATCATGTTTGTCAGAGGCTAGCATTTGTCTCTAGGTCTGATGTCTTGTTCCACTATTTTGTCTGCAGCTTTTGGAGTCAGCAAAATGCTTCTAAGCACTGTATTCTTTTAATGCGTTTTAAAAGTTATACGGGGGGCTTCCCTGGTGGCGCAGTGGTTGAGAGTCCGCCTGCCGATGCAGGGGACGCGGGTTCGTGCCCTGGTTCGGGAGGATCCTGCATGCCGCGGACCGACTGGACCCGTGGGCCACGGCCGCTGAGTCTGCACGTCCGGAGCCTGTGCTCCGCAACGGGAGAGGCCACAGCGGTGAGAGGCCCGCGTACCGCAAAAAAAAAAAAAAAAAAAAAAAAAAAGTTATACGGGAAGTTCTCCCATGCTTCCTCTTTATCCAAACTGGAGACACTATTTGCACCTTCTTAACCTTATGAATAGTAATATGTTTTAATGACTAAGCAAAGTTTCTTGCTATAAAAGCTTTTAGTTGTTTGTGCGTGGGGTAATTCAGGAAATATAAATTTTAAACATTAATAACTTGGGATTGGTTGGAAAACAAGAGTCTGGATTATGGCTGTTCAACTTTGGGGACCCCTGAATTACACAATCCAAGATGAAAATGGAAAAACTGCAGCTGACGTCACACATGCTTGGCTGCTCTCATCTTCAGTTATTTGTTCCTCTTTTCTCTTCAGGCCAACTGGGCTTCCCCTCCCATGTTCCTTTCATTCTGTTTAGCTAATCTTTTCTAACCGCAGGAAGCCCTAAGATGTGTGAGACCGCCCTAAGCACTGGATCTTTCAGCAAGTTGGTCTCTGCTGACTGTGACCCTCCCCATCACAGCAAGCTGTCCTCTGGCTCCCTTGTACAGTACTGACCAACACAAACCTCTGTTTTGGTGTCGCATTTTAATAGGAAATCTTTTGCCAAGCCATGACACCTCTGGCTGGGTGTGAGACTGTGCAGATAACTTCAAAGACTGCCTTTCAAAGGCATAGCAAACTGGTGCTCAATCCATACCACATCTGAAAATCAAAATGGAGACCCTCATGTACCTTTAAAAATTATGCTTTTATTTATTTTTTGAAGGCTGTGGGAAAATGAGTTAAAGTCCAATATCATCTCTAGTAGAAGTGGGACTTTAAGCCTCAGGCTTCTTCCACAATCAAAGGTTCTCACATGCTGGTTCTATTTTAAACATCTGATTAATTATCTCAGGAATTATAATGACCTCAGATTTTAGTCTCAGCCATAATTTGTGGCACCGTTTAATTATTTATTTAGTAGTCTTGATATGTAGAACTGGCACTAGAAGCATAGGATCGAATAAAATAAGAGAAGGAAATCTCCATCTCAAAAGCAAATTGTTGAAAAAAAATCTCAAAGGTTCTGATGACTGCCATCTTCATACAAAATATTAGAGATGTATCTTTCTCATCTAGAACTGAGAAAAATGGTAAACTGTAGGTGTTCACTAAAAATAAAATTTAAAAATACACTTTCTATTTACTTAATACTGATACTTGAATTTCTTGGAGAGGCCAGAAGAGGGCAGGAGATGCTGTATGCAGGACTACATTTGCATTCAAAAAGTTCCTTTCAACTAAGATCCCAAAACTTATTTCAGAAGAATGTGAAGACATTTTGGGATAACCAGCTTGAGAAGAGTACTGCTTAGTCAGAACGTTACACCCTACACAATAGGGTGATTCTGTTTTATTTTCACCTCAGCCAACCCTCCTGAATTTTTTCCCCCGAACATAATAGTTTAATGAAAACAATAAGGACAAACATTTATCCAGTCTGCTACTTTACACTAGTAATTTGAGTAAATCTACACAGGTGAGAGTCCACTATTGATCCCATTTTACAGATGGAGACAGTGAGGTTTGGAGAGGTTAAGGTCATGGGCACAATGTCAGATAGCTGTAAATCACAGTGCTTGATTTTAAACTTAAGCAATTGGACTCTGCTATGCTCTGAATGTTTGTGTCTCCCCTCCAAATTCATATGTTGAAATCCTAACCCCCAAAGATTATGGCATTAGTAGGTGGGGCCTTTGGTAGTGATTATTTTTTAAGAGTGGAGCTCTCATGAATGGGATTAGTGATCTTATAAAAGAGAACCCAGAGAGTTTCCTTGACCACTCTACCATGTGAGAAAGTGCTGGCTTGGAACCAGGAAGAAGGCTCTCACTCAACAAAGCTGGCACCCTTATCTCAGATTTCTAGCCTTCAGAACTCTAGAAATACATTTTTGTTTTTTATAAGCTACCCAGTCTGTGGGATTTTGTTATAGCAGCCCAAACAGACTTAGACAGCTTTCCGTATAATAATGACCATATGATCATTCCAACACTACCAGGTAAAATGATCTACTTTTCAGGGCCTAAGTCTTAGGCCAACAAACGAATTGATTCTCATTTTTCTAAGTCTGATGTGATTCTTTAAAAAGCCATGTTAAAAAGCAAACAAAATCCTGACTTAAAGTCAACCCTGGACACAGAGCTTACTGTGATCTCCTGGGACATTTGCAGTCTCCCTGGAGAACTCCCTCCCTCTTCAGCTCATCGCTTCCACCTTGGAGCCCCAGTTCTTAGTGGCATCACTCAGTGCCCCCCCCTGCTCCCTCCCTGTATCCTTGTATTAGAATGACTCTAGGTTAATGCCAAGCCAGCTAGCCTGGGCTTGATGTATTAATTCTCAGATTTTGATGTCATTCGTCTCTGGCATATTTACCTTTGATGAAAGACCAATCTCTTTACAGCTAAGGGCAAACAAACTTATCTTATGGTAGAATTTTAGTTGGGGGTGGCAGGGGTAAGTATTCTGACCATTGTAAGTCTGGTCCTGATGAAACTACATATCCAGATCAGAGCCTTTATTCTTACTACCTTAGGAAAGAGATAAAGATCTTTGCTAGAGGATCTAGGAGTGGGATCTACAGGTGAGAAATCATCTATTTGCTATTAGGTGCCTGTACAAAGATAAATTTTGATCTGGATATAACACAGGTTGAAAATTAAAAGTCAAGGTTGTTTGTGAAACTCTGCCAAGTGAGACTCTGTAATTGTGTCCTGTATCCAGAATAGCTTCACTCATCTTCAGTCAATACCCCCCAGACTCCAGCATCACAGTTAATCTAATGCTCTGTGTGACAGGCATTGCAGAATGACCTGTTGAGCGATACAGAAAGCCATGCGGCTACTCCTATAGACCAAACCAGTGATGATAAGGGAAGAAAAGAAGGAGAAGAAAGAAAAGTAGTAATCGTAGCAGTGGTAGCAGAGGAGGAAGGGGAGAAAATGAGAGAGAAAAAGAATGAGAGAGAGGGAAAAAACAAAAGAAAACCCTCCTGGGGTCTCATCTGCACTATATATACTGAAAGCCAAAGGCACTTAAACGGGCTACTGAATTCCTTTCATTTTTAATTGTGCCTTTTAATTATTTCACCAAAAATATTTTATGCCATTGTATGTTGTTACCGTTCATCTTAATTAAGAATGAGGGAGAGAAAGAAGAAAAGCTTTAAGGAGAGAGGGAGAGATGAGAGGGAAAATGCGGCAGTGGGAGAGAACGAGGAGAAGAGGAAGAATAAGAGGAGGAGTTGGAACATAAAGGAGAGACAGTCCTCTGAGATCCTGAAATAGAACAACCTAGACTGGAAGGTAAGCTCATGGGCTTGAGTTTCCTCACCTCTAAAATGGGGATTGCAGGGCTTCCCTGGCGGCCCAGTGGTTGAGAGTCCGCCTGCCGATGCAGGGGACGCGGGTTCGTGCCCCGGTCCGGGAAGATCCCACATGCCGCGGAGCAACTAGGCCTGTGAGCCATGGCCACTGAGCCTGCACGTCCGGAGCCTGTGCTCCGCAACGGGAGAGGCCACAACAGTGAGAGGCCCGCGTACCGCAAAAAAAAAAAAAAAATTGTCAGAAAAACTTGGAATAATGCCTGGCATACAGTAAGCACTTAATGAATGATAGTGACTATTATTATTATTAATTATTAGCTCCTAGCTCCTATAACCCTTAATAAGTCAAAACTCTATAGAAATCTATTTCCCCTTGCACCACAATAGAAAAGCCAAGTAATTTTGATGAACTGTAAATGCACCAAATTAAATGCCCAGGCATGTGAATTAGCATAAGCAGTATCTCTCCACAAATTGGCACTCAATATCCCTGAGCACATAATCTTTACCATCAAAGGAATGAGCTACCTAAAATAAGCACATTAGTCAGCTACCAGACACAAGCAATGTTAATATCTACAGCAAGCTACAAATTATCCAACAGCCACAACACATGTTTTTAGAGGAAAATACCAGGGTACAGAAAATCAGATTTTAGTAGTACAAGGCTCACGGTGCAATCAGCTTCCAATGAGGAAATCAGGAAAAGACCGAACTTGGCTCTGGGGAAGGAGCTGGGAATGGGGAGAAATGTGTTCTTTTTCCTACCTGTAATTATATGTAAAGTGACACATTAAAGTTTATTTAATAAATTAGATTTAACATATATTTAAGTCTGATATTTTCTCAGGTCTCACACCCATTTTAATAAAAATCTAAAATATGAGCCAACATTTTTCAGGACCAAATAACTGACCAGCCTCATCTTGGTCACTACTACCCACTTTCTCCTTAATCAGGGTAAAATATTTATTAGAAAATTTTATAGCTTTAGGAGTTTTAAGCAGATAACACAGAACATATTTTCTAATATTCTCATTTTAAACATGAGAAAACCTGAAGTTAAATGACACCCAAAATATTACTTCTTAGCAGCAAAAATTAGAATTTGAATTTACACCAAGAGTCCCATAGTAGTTCTAGTTCCATTTTGTCACTCTTCAGCTCTGTTCACACCGCCCGTGGCCCAGTTCCTGTCTTGTTTCCTCTTGCCCAAATCCTACAGCACAGTCCCATCTTAACTCCCTGCAACCCACTGAACCCTTTCTCCAGTTTCCACCCATGAGTCCAAGTACGCCTCCTCACGTACATGTCTAATTTTGACTCTCCAGCTGGTGGCAACACTTGAATGACTCCCCCAAAGCACTCAGTATATAGTCAAGATTATGTCGCATGACACTGAAGGCCCTGTGCATTACATGCGCTGCTAACGTTTCCCTCACCAGCACTCTCCCACTCCCTGCACCCTCTGGGCTTTCTAAACTACCTGCAGTTCCCCCAGGGCTAGACCACATGCTCCTGAACCCTTTCACCTGGGACTTCACTCCTGCCTGAGTACCTTTTCCCCATAAGCTCAAGTTTATACCTCCAGGGTCAGAAGTCCCTTCTTCCTCACCCATGTGACAGGCCAAGCGTTCTTTTTTTGTGCTCCCATTTATTTTTTTTTTTATAGCAATGATCACATCCAGGTGCAGAAGCCTCTTTGATTCTTTCTTTTTCCCTCTAGAGTGTCACTGAAGGTGGACACCATATCTTATTCATCATTATATTCCCAATGCCTAGAGCAAAGCCTGGCATACAATGAAAGTTCAATAACTATTTTTAATCAAATGACTTACCTCTCAAGCCTGAGATATTTTTGGTATTCTACCATATCGCCCTAGCACTTAATTATCTACTATTTGCTTCACATGGATTAGCCACAGCTCATCAATTATATGAAAGGCAACTGGAGGGCAGAGATAGAGTTTTACTCATCATTCTTACCCCCTTTGGGGCCAAGCCTATAAGGCAGCTTGCTATGACTAAAAGAGTTAAAAATTTTTATTTTTAAATCTAAGGAGTACTTTCTTTATATAAAAATCTTAGGTAGAACAGAATGTAAAATTTTTAAAAAAATCACAGAGAAAGAGAGCAAGCTAGCGAGCTGCTCTGGTTTAAATGGAGTCTGTGGATTCCCATCCTCAAGGCCTGAGGCCATATCTCTAAAGGTGTACGTTTTAAAATGTGGGTCATGGGGCTCCCCTGGTGGCGCAGTGGTTGAGAGTCCACCTGCCGATGCAGGGGACACTGGTTCGTGCCCCAGTCCGGGAGGATGCCGCAGAGTGGCTGGGCCCGTGAGCCATGGCCGCTGAGCCTGCGTGTCCGGAGCCTGTGCTCCACAACGGGAGAGGCCACAATAGTGAGAGGCCCGCATACCACAGGAAAAAAAAAAAAAAAAAAATGTGGGTCATGGTCCATTAGTGATGAGTGACATTAATTTACTGAGACACAATCTGCATTTACAAAATGCAAAAAGAAAAGATTAGGTTCATCATATGTAGTAAAGACAAGTATTGTTACGGAAAATGACTTCTATTATTATTTACTTATATGTGGATCTCCTGTGTTTCTCAATCAAAGAATAAATTCAGGAGATCTTCGGTACAACATTGTGCCTATAGCTATCAATACTCTCTTGTACACTTAAAAACCTGTGAAGAGGGTAGACGCTCAGGTTAAGCTTTCTTACCACAGTAAGAAGAAAAGTTTAAAGAAAGTTTGAAATCCACTACTTTAAAGTGCTTCTTAAAGCACAGGTGAAAATATTGGTGTAGTAAATTTGTTCCAAACTTTGGTTCACGTGGGGAAGACCTCCGTATTTGATGAAAATACAGAGTCCCAGGCACCACTGCTGTAGATTCTGCTTCATGTAGTTTAGGCTGGATCCAGGCATTTCTATGAAGCACACAGAAGTCTGAAAACTGCTGGGCTCTTGGAAAGGACACATGTATGACTAGAACCCCGGAGCAAAGGAATCTGAAAGTGTCTGCTCCCCTGATGTTCGAACGTATACCCTCCTGAGATGGAACAACTCATGGCACTCTAAGACACTTCCCTCTGTTTGTGGGTAGCTTCCACCCTTCACCTTGATTCTTGTGCCCAAGAGGATAAATTCAAATCTTCCTACCAGATAAGTTTTTTTATTTATTGCACGGCTAGCATCAATTTCCTCATCTCTCAAGGTGGTTGAAAGAGGTTCATAAAAGATCACGGTCAAACATACATTAACAGACATTGTAAAATGTAAACCATAGTATCACAAACAGTTTATCACTGCAGTAGGAGTTCAGGAGATATTTTTTCATTAGCTGGGAGCTGATAAAGATGTCTCCTTACATTCCAAGCTAAGCACTGCCCTTCTCCTTCCTTCTGAATTAACTACTAGGTTAAGCTTTGTAAAACAGGGACCCTGATTTGCTCTCTGAATAGCCTTGGTGCCTGCCATTAAGTAAATATCTGTAGACTGAATGAACCCATAAGATGGAACCAAAATTCCTCTAAATGTGGTGTATGTAGATGAACTGTGTCTCCATGAACTCTTTTCTTGGTCTTTCTCAGCCCAGTGCTCCCTCTTTCAGTCTTGAACTCCAATGACTCTCCTCAATAGGTACACATATCCTGGAAGAAGTAATTGTAAGATGGATGGAGTGCTAAAGTTTTTCACAGGCTCACATCTTCCTAGCAATCTTTAATGGCACCTGCAGTAGAAATGACATGAAATGGCTCTCTCATTCACAATGATCTGAGTGGCTCTAAAATAAACTAGATATCTCGAATACTGGGACAGGCAAAGGCATTTAGGTGCTCACACTTTTCCCAATCACTGGTAAAACATGGAGGCTCCAGCCTGAATTTACTGCTTGTGAAAAAAAATTTTTTTTTTAAATAAACACACTCCTTAAACAAGGAATCGAATCAGAGTCAATTTCAATCCTATGCTCTTATATAGATTATCATGGGAACCTACATTGCAGGAATAATTATTTTGAAAACATACTGAGTCTATTTTAGTCCATTTTGTTGACTGTGATGCAACAGTGAGCAAATGCGAAAGTTAAAATATCATGCCTTTGATTTTTCCTACTTTACAAAAAGTTGTTCTATTTGATCATACTGGTCAGAGACACTGCTTGTGTTCTGAATGTTGGGCATTTTTTCTGGGCTACTCTAAATACAAATATTCTTTTATCCATGGAGTATGGTAATTCAAACCTCATTCCTGGTAAAAACAGGCATGTAGAAATATAGAAACCACAATAATAGTAATACTTAATGCCCTGATGATATTATGGATTAATCCCTCAAAGACTACTAGACAATTATTTCACATGTAAAAGCTATGGAGACATTTTACATCATTTGAACAGAAGAAGCTAATACACTCTGTTTTCCAATTGTTTTATCCCTATCTTGCCAAACTCTGCCTTCTATCTGTTGACTCAGCCTCGTCCATCTGTCTATGATCTTTAAGAGCTTTGTTTCGTTGAAGACCCCACAATATAGGTACTACTATACAAACCAATTGGCAAGTAAATCAACTTTAACTAAGAGAACTTAAGCAACTTTTTCAAGATTCTACAGCTAAGCCACATAGTTAAGAATCACTATGTCAGCAGGGCCAATGCGGTATGTGTATGTGAACATGCCTGTGTGTATCATATCATAAAGCAGAAGCCAGAGTTTATCATGCTGCTAGATAAGGCTGCTGTTTGCCCTCTGACAAATTCCCATTAAAATACCTAAATCGGATACAGGGCCAACTACACAATCTGATGGGGTCCAGTGAAAAATGAAAATACGGGGCCCGACGTCCAAAATTTATTAATAATTTCAAAAATGGTGACCGTAGAGCATTAAACCAAGAGTCAAGCCATTTGTGACTGCATAGATCACGCATCCAAAAGGCTGGGCCTGAATGTAGAACAGATTTAGTGTGAGGCACTGAGAGAGACTGTAAAGGACTGTGGAGATTTGACTTGACATATTCATCAGATTGTGCTCTACCAGCAAATAACCCCCAAATCTCAGTGGCTTAAAACAACAGTCGTTTCTCACTCCCCAGTCAATGAGTCAGCAGCGGCTCGCCTGGACTTGGGTTCAAGTCTGCTCTCTATGTCTTCTATTCTGAAACCAAGCCTGAAATAGCAGCAGCTACCTGAGGCACAGTCTCCTCAGGGCCATGGCAAGAGTAAAGGCCAAACCATACAAGTGCATTTAAAGCCTTTGCTGAGTCACGTCTATTCACATTCCACTGGCCAAATAAAATCACACAACCAAGCTCCAGGTTGGTGTGGTGAGGATGGGAATGCCTCTTCCATGGAGGTGGGAAGGAAGGGTATTTGCTGAACAGTCATATTGTCTCCCATGGTTGAGATGGTGCTCCCTTGAGAGTCTAATTATTAACTAATCCAAGCAGTATTTGGAGAAGATCTGGCTCTTGGCTCGAGACTCCAGGTTTGCCCCAAATGCAAAAGACATCAAATAGGTTTGTCTGCATATTCTTTTTTTTTTTAATTAATTTTTATTGGAGTATAGTTGATTTACGATGTTGTGTTAGTTTCTGCTGTACAGCAAAGTGATCCAGTTATACATATACATATATCCATTCTTTTTTAGATTCTACTTCCACATAGGTCATTACAGAGTACTGAGTAGAGTTCCCTGTGCTACACAGTAGGTCCTTATTAGTTATCTATTTCATATATAGTAGTGTGTATATGTCAATCGCAATCTCCCAATTTATCTCCCCCTTCCCACTTGGTAACTGTAAGTTTGTTTTCTACATCGGTGACTCTATTTCTATTTTGTAAATAGGTTCATTTGTACCAACTTTTTAGATTCCACCTATAAGTGATATCATATGATATTTGTCTTTCTCTGACTTCACTCAGTATGACGATCTCTAGGTCCATCCAAGTGTCTGCATATTCTAAGGACAGTTAAAAAGTGCAAACAAGGAGTGAAGAAAATAGACCTGTGAAGGAAAGCATAACCCTAGGACATGCAACTTATTTCCCCTCTCTGAAGTTGAGGAGAGGAGGACGTTAAGAGACAAGTTAAGTGTGAGGCATCTTAAAGGAAGGAAAGCCTGGGATTTCATTCACTGACACAATGTCCGTTAAACCAGAGTTTATGGACCTTCCACATACAACTGGAGCAGACAGAGGCACATGAGAGGGGCATGATGGAGTCAAAAAAGAGAGTGCTGAAGAAGCAACCTGCATTTCCACCACTTAGGAAGACAAGTTACCACTAGATGCAGGTAGCTAGGGGCTTACTCTGCATTGCCTTCCCTCAGGGACATCTTCTGGATTAGGAGATTATAACAGCAAAATATTTGAGGAAATACCAACTGGAAACAAGGCTGAGAATTAGGGATGAAGATGCTGAGTGCCAGTCAGATATTTCAAGCCAAGACACTAAATAGGAGGGGACCACCACAAGATCTACTCAAAAGAACCAACAAATACGTCCCCAAGAAGGAACCCAAAGTTGGGTCCTTTTTGCACAAAAGGAAAGTAAGGTAGGCATTTGGCATTACTGTGGCTTCAACAACCTCAAAGAACAAACAACAGCTACAAAAGTGATTAGCGATTACCACTGAGAAAGGAGGAGACAGCTAACCTGCCATAAGGTAAGGCCATCCTTTCCTCTCTCTCTTCCTTATTTTGACATCAGAGAAGTAAATACAGAAAAGAGGGTGAAGTCATGGATGGTAGAAAGAGAAAATGGGATGTATATAGCCCTGCTCCACTCCAAATCCTGGACTAGAACCACAAATCTAATCGATACCTGGAGGAAAAGGAGAGTTTTAGGTCACATATGAGGAGAAAAATTTTAAGCTCCACTAGAAATTTGATAAGGGGAAGGAAGTTATGTTAAATTTAGGGGATTTTTGTTTTGTTGGCATTGCATTACTGGAATTTATAGTATCACTTAAAGTCATTATTTAACTTCTGGTACAATATATTAGGCGACCTGCCTGTGCATATTCTGAAATGAGAAATGGAATCCCAAGTGTCAGTTTTCAGCCTAGGGTACAGCAGGGCCTTGGAGTTAAATAATGTGCCGTTCAGGAATATTTCTGAGCTTTCCTGTGGCAGTCAGGGGGCAAACTGCTATCTACTAGTGGTGCCGGGAGAATCACCAGAGGAACAGGGGTTGGTTATTAGGGTAGGAGGAAAATGGTTTAATGTGACGGGGAGGTAAATCTGACTCATTGGAGGTGAAATGTCAACAGGTTATAGCTTCTTATTAAAGTGACATCCTCCACGCGGCTTTATCAGTAACAAAGCAAAATTTTCATCTTCACCTTCCACATTGTACATTCTTTCGTTTTATTAAACAGCTTTATTGGAGTATAATTTATATACAAAATAACCGCATATGCTTAATGTATACAAGTTAATGAACTCGGACATATGCCCATGATACTGTCAGCACAGTCAAGCTAATAAACATACCTATCACCTCCAAAGTTTTCTTGTGGCCCTCTCCTTTTTTTTTTTTCTTTGCTGCAGTAACAACGCTTAACATGAGATATATCCTTCTAGCAAAATTTTAAGCGTATACACTGTGTTGTTGGCTACAGGCACGGTGTTGTACCGTGGAGCTCTAGAACTTACTCATCCTCCGTGACTGAAACTACATCCACTGACCAACATCTCCCTACTTCCCCCACTCCCCCGTCCTTGGCAGCCACCATTCTATCCTGGACTTCTATGAGTTTGACTATTTCATATGCCTCGTGTAAGCACAATTATATAGTGTCTGTCTTTCTGAGACTGGCTTATTTCACTTAGCGTCATGTCCTCCAGGTATATTCAATCTTTCCATTCTAAACTATGCATGGGGAAGAAAAGACATTATTTTTCCTTCCCTCTCCCAGATTCTTAACAGTACCTGTAGATGAGGTAAGAGTCAATGTGGTTAAGTATCTTTCTCCAGGTTGCGTGTGTAGAAAGTTTTCAACCCAGATTTAAGTCCTGGTTAACTTTACTCCAGTGTTCAGATTTTTTTCATCCCAATGACCATCATGAAGAATGTAGTGCTATTATCTAATATTTATATAATAATCGTAACATTCACACCCAGCATAGATACCCATTCTTTCCCTACACTGCGTGGCCTGTAGTCAATATGCATTGGTCAAAATACATGTGTAATATTTAATGGGGAATCAGTAATTGAATGAGATACTAAATGCTTAATATTTCATAAACTGCTACTGTCTTATTCTATTGGTAGAGTAGAAGCTACTAATCATTTTAAATGATAATAATTTACTCAACTTTACAAATGAGCGACATAACAACCTCAGTTTACTCATTCAGTTCCCAATTCATTTAATTCTTCTTTGTCAAGTTAATCTAAGATTTTCCCTCGTTATGTACCAGAGAGCAGACTTCCTTTTACTCACCAAAGCACTGTCCTTTCTGTGATAGATTATTCATTCAGCACAAACTCACCTGCAGCCTGAAGCCGAGCTGTCTCAACCAACGCAGGGTCTTTCCGAGAGAGAAAATTAAATGCTCGGCGTGAGCCACTGAGGTTTTAAGGTGATTTACTATGCAGTATTTTTGCATAGCTGACTTACAAATTACTCCCAATCTTGTTTGAGAAGCCAGTAGGGAAAATACCTTCTGTAGGGACCCTGCATTCATTTACTGTCTGTGTTGCTCTAATGTTTCTAACTGCTGTGTGTTGCAGAAAGAGTGAGCGAGTGAAGAGGGAGTGGTGGTATGTGGTAGAGCGAGGGGGTGTTTACGTGCTCAGCAGTTCTCAGCTGTCTTCCATGGAGAAACGCATGATGGATGGTGTTTACAGGAATGGCACATTCCCGTGAGGGTCCCTGGGAATTCTTGGCAAGCTAGCTGAAACTCTCCCAGCCCTCTTTCTCTAACTCAAGACAGCATATTGTCATAGAGGTAAAAGTGAAAGTGATGCTTTTTACAGAGATACTATTGAATCTACTTTAAAATGTATATAAAATAATTGTCATGAACATCAGTATTTTAATATTCATCTGCCTGACAGCTAATATGGCTGAACTATGTGTCAATATAGCGGAGAACTACAGTAGAGGAATAGGTAGAAACCTTAATCCTCTCGCATTGTATGCAAGCCTGTTATCTTCTACCTCAAGAGTTGAAACCATGTATATTACATCTCAAATTGCATACTACCGTATCCGGCATACAGCACACACTCAATAATTTCCAATCACTTTCTTCAACGGTCTTCTAAAGATAAAGGCATTAAAACTTCCACCCTTCTACACTAGTGAGAAACACTGATTTTGACCCCTGAAACTACTTTTTTGTATGATCTCATAACTTGTTGGATTTTGTAAAGGAAAAAATGTGAAACTCGCACTAACTGCTGTTGGATCCCTTTTCCTGTTGCACAGTGTACTTCTTGATTTTTTTTTTTTTTTTGCGGTTCGCGGACTTCTCACTGCTGTGGCCTCTCCCGTTGCAGAGCACAGGCTCCGGACGCGCAGGCTCAGCGGCCATGGCTCACGGGCTCAGCCACTCTGCGGCATGTGGGATCTTCCCGGACCGGGGCACGAACCCGCGTCCCCTGCATCGGCAGGCGGACTCTCAACCACTGCGCCACCAGGGAAGCCCAACACAGTGTACTTCTTGTAACATCTCATGCCAATATCACAGTATTGTAAGCACTTCCAGTTATTAAAACAGACTCATTTCAACTATTACAACTGACTTAGTCTGGTCCATCTAAAACAAAAACACAATTATATGGTAAGATCCAAGTAAATTAAATCTCACGTCTTATAGCCCTTCCCAGTTTCCATTTTGCCCAGTCTTAGGTAGGATGCTGACTCAAATTTCTAGGTAGAAGAATGTTCCTTTTTTTTTTTAGTTGCCGTAGATGCAAGCCCCTTAAAATTGTTAAACTGGGGTGAATCTGATTCCCAGACTCTTGCATACCTTACATTTTTTAAACTTTTAATTCTGAAAGAACTGTAGACTTATAAGAAGGTTTCAAAAATGTCACAAAATAATGCTATAGTGAGGCTGCCAGAAAAACACTGGCCATCCACTTAATTTTGAATTTCATGAAAATAATTGTTTTAATATAAATATGCTCCAAATATTGAAAATAAAATACAAGACATCCAGATACCTTTGAATTTTAAATAAACAACAATTTTTAAATATAAATATATTCCATGTACTATTTAGGGCAAATCTCTAACAAAAATATCCATTACTTATCTGAAATTCAAATTTAACTAGGTGTTCTATATTTTTATTTGCAAAATCTGGTAATGCTACCTGTATTCCGTTCATCTAGACTCTCCAAATGTTAACATTTTACCACACTTGTTTTATGATTCTCTCCTTCTCAAGAAAAAAAAAAGTATAAGTTGAAAATATGATGTCTCTCTATCTCTATAAAAAAAATATCCTCTTACATAACCATAGTATAATTTTTCTAATCAGGATAGTAATGCTGATACAAAGTGTTATCTAATCTAGGACCTTATTCAGACTTCCCCAATTGAATACCGTTTTTCCTGGTTGGCATCCAGGATCAGGCACTTGGTTTCACTGTCCTGTACCTTTAGTCTCCTTCAGTCTGGTTGTTTGTTTTTCATGTTGTTTTGACTTTTACGTGTTTGTCTTTCAAAGTTTTTCTTTTTCATAACCTTGGCCGTTTTGAAGATTACAAGCCAGTGATTTTGCTGACCCTCCCTCAATTTGGGTTTGTCTGACATTTCCTTATGATTAGATTCAGATCATACATTTTTGGCAGGAATCCTACAAAAGTGAGGTCATATTTTTCTCGGTGCGTCATATCAGGGTGCTTTACTTAAGGAGTACAAAATTGCTTAAAGAGTACAAAATGATAACAGGAAACACCAGTTTATCACAGCACCAGTCTACACCTACCATATTTAGATACATAAGCCAATACCCATCCCCTGGTAAAGCTCTCCAAACAAAATGATGTTATCACCACTCAGTTATCTGTATAATCCAGACCCATCTTTTGCTAGAGACCAAGCAAAGATTTGTTTCTACCTGAGGCAAGGTGGGTAGATGAAATAAACTTTGGTTTCTTTCCTCTAGGATGCTAATCAAGCTGTGTCATCCAACCCCGATTTATGAGTTTAAACTTACTTTGCAGAGACTTCTATTCAAGAGATTCACGGTGGTTCTACATGTGGTCTTTTAAGGGGAAAACCACACACAAAACTGCACTCAACTTTTATACTCTGTCCATTTTCTCCTTACACATGTTAAAGACTTGTAATGGTGGCATTCACAGCTGCTTGATCTTCTTGGAGTTGCCTTTCTTTTTTATCCAGGATATCCAAAACTTTTTAATATCCCTTTCACCTGTGAGCCTTAAGTTTCTGCTGCTCTAGTACCGAACAGGATCATGGCCTCTGCTATCACTTTTAAGCGGGTGATTTTAGTCTGGTGCTAAAGTGACTACTGCTGCTATTTCCTGCCACAGCACCACCTGAGCCTATAAAAACCTCCCTCATAGGAAAGGTTTCCACTTCATTCTTGATTTAGGTTTTGCTGAAGGATCACCCTCAACAGATTCTGTAATGCTTCTGATATTAAACTCCTGGTTGTATCACGAGAATGAATACCTTTGCTATGTTTTCTTTTCTGATACCTTGTTCTTCCCCAACTTTTAAATTTTATGGACTTGAACAGTTTATGTTACTTCAATGGCTGCTCAAATATTTTCAACATTTTTGTTCACAGTAGTAGAATATGGATATATTTCTAATGCTCTCTTTTTTCAGTCCTCTATCAGTTTGGGGAAACTTCTGTTGAGATTCTCACATATCATCCTGTCCCTTTCCTTCTCTCCCACAGGTAGGGCTAGATATGAGGACTTTTGTTCTCTTTGGCTTTTATGGTGCTTTCTGGCCCCTATTTTATTTTTATTTCTTAAGAGCTTATTTCACTAGATTTTGTCCTGTTTCATCCTCTATTTTGAAGAGATAGGATATTGATAATTTGGGGTCTGCCAAAAGAATTCATTGTGTAAGCAAATATGGTCCAAACTCAACTTTCTGAAGTAGAAAAACTCAGACAGGAACTTATTCTCCCTGCTGAATAACCCAGACCTCAGCTTGGTCTATTCTTGTCTGACCTGGCTCCCCTTTAGTATGTTTCATCCTTCTTCATTTCCACGGAGTCCTAACTTCATAAATTTCTTAAACTTATTCCCTCAGGGCACAGAGAATATCTTTACCTTTTCCTATGGTAGCTGTGTCAACGTGATGGTCATCTCATAAAGCTTAAGATCATCTACAAGGAATGTTTCCAGTTGTTTTTTAGCCTCTAAGAGGTACCACTGAATGGTTTCTCTAGGACTCTTGGGGGTACAATTTCAGTCTCTCACTGAGATAATCTTTTTTTGCTGCTTGACTTATTTTAATCTTAGATATCCTTTCCATCCAAGGACAATTAAAATGTCTAACCCTTTCCAGGTCCCCCTGTTAAATGCAGTTCACCCTGGTGCATCTCTTTTCCCTTTCAAATGTATCTAGCCTGGATACCAATATCTAATTTCCTGTATATATCTATCTAATCTACTTGTCAATCTTTCTCAATGAAATAATCGTGCCATGTGTCTTTTTATTTTTCTTTCATTGCCTCATTGCTTTGATTCTGGTCCTTAGAGTAAAAATTAGATTATTTTTTTTCTAAGCAATCCAGTTCCACCTTGACTTCCTGAGCAAAACTGATTCTTTGAGACAGTGTTCTAACTACATGACTTTCTGACCTTTATTGGCTTATTAGCCACTGGGTTGGAAATAAAGATACAGGAAGTTGCTTTTCTAAGTTCAAAAAAAGCCAATAGCCTGTGTAAAATAAGGGCTCTCATTACTTTTTATAGAAATTTCCACCTTCTAATAAATAAAAGCACAGTCAAGGACTCTGATATTTTCAACTGTATTCAAAAAACTATGTAATTAACCTCTCTGGAGCCAATGTGAGACCATTTGGTGAGGGTTTAAACCCTTAGCCCTGAAAAAGCCCATGAGTCAAAGAGCTTTGCCCCAGTCCAGTTCTTTCCGTAGGCTCTAAACGCTGTTCAAAATAACAAAGAAAGGAACAGAGCTTGGACGTTAGATTTTGTTTTGCCTTCTATGCCGGCAGGAGCCACATTGGCGTTTTGTGGAAGCCAGCTGCCTTTGTAGTGTCATATCACATGTTGCAGACACAGGTGAATCACCAAATAAAAGCGGCAAAATACTGTTCAATTTTCCCATGCCAAGAGTCCAAACCAAGAGGCCTCGACACTAAAATTCTACTAGTTTGAAATAATTTTTGACTAGTAATAAAAGTCTTACTTTTCATTCCAACAGTTTCGTTTACTCAGTAAATCTGTTTCTGCTCAAGTCAAGCAGTATCACCTGCAACAGCTTAGTCTCCAATGCCTGTTGCTTCTCAGTAAGGCCCAAGAAACCTGGTTTCCTATTAAACATTAGCTCTGCACCTATAAAAACTGGACACAATTAGCAGCTCTTACCTGTCAAAGCGGGTGGTCTTGTGTCATCCATGCCCAAATCCTAAGGCTGAAGTCACCATTCTCCGTTAGGTTATGATCAGCAGCCTTCAAACCTTCGCCATCTTGCTTTCCAAATGTCAGCAGACTTTTAAAGCTGCAGACTAAGGCCCAAGATGTTGGTGGGTTCAGGGAACCGATAAATAATGCTTTCTTTCTCCTCCAGAGTTAGAAGTGATTCAGAGTTAAGCACTCTAGTTAGAGTGATCCTAAAATGCTAACAATGCCAGCTTCATTAGGGATAAAGCTGAATGGAGATGTGCTTAGATCTGCAGTCACAATGGGCCCTCTAAAGTTCACCTCTGAATTGTTAAGCACAACCTACCAAGTCCTCAGCATAAAGGGACAGCCTCAGGACTCCCCCAAAGGACAGAACACACATACTCAAGTAAGTTTGTTGTCAAGATGAACACCTCTGAAGGCCAGCAGATCCAGATGAAAAAGCCAGAGAAGGTTAAGCCAAGCTTCTCTGTTCTTGCTCTTAAATTCACCAGTCAGATCCGTCACCTGTCCTCCTTTGGGGAAGAACCGGGGTTGTAGGAGGGAGTGTAAGAAGAGCCGCGGGGCTTCCCTGGTGGCGCAGTGGTTGAGAGTCCGCCTGCCCATGCAGGCGGTCCGGGAGGATCCCACATGCCGCGGAGCGGCTGGGCCCGTGAGCCATGGCCGCTGGGCCTGCGCATCCGGAGCCTGTGCTCCGCGGTGGGAGGGGCCGTAGCGGTGAGAGGCCGGCGTACCACAAAAAAAAAAAACAAAACAAAGAAGAGCCGGAAATATTCTGACTTTCTCTCCCATGTCTGGAAGTGTGGCTCTTGGAAAATAGAAATTTTTGCCTCCAACAGGCAAAAATTTGACATCTTATAAACTTTTGTTAGCGGGGGTGCTTTTCTCCCGACTCTTCACATGCCTGTGGGGAGGGATTTCCAATAGGGTAATGCCACTCATTTCTTCACTTATCTTCCCCACCTGAAGACAGTTCTTCTGATCGTGAAGTATGATAAGATTCAGCTGTGCTTGAAGACTGGCTCCTTCCTCTGTCTCCTCTCGGAATATTCTGCAGTCTCGTTTCTTTCCTCCGTGGGATGGGCCTGCAATTCGGAATAAGTTGGGCTGTGTTTGCAGGTACACGTGGCTGCATCTGCATCTCATTCTCCAACAGCTTCAAAAGTCACAAAACTGATATTTCCATCTCCATCTGTCAATCCCTTGTGTCTGCCTCTCAACTGCTTCTGAACTTAAGTGGAGAAAAGAGGGGGTACAGTTTATCAGGCCTCTTCGGCCCCAATAGTAATGTAGAGAAAATGTGCAACAGTGCCTAGCATGAGGCAGGCAATTAATAAATCTAAGTTCTCTTCCATTTTAAGCTAAACATCTACCATACAGATTCAAAGACCATGTTTTTCTAGACACCACCCCCTCCACCTTGCATATGATTTAAAGACTATTCAACTGGATAAAAATCAAGCTCTTCTCTACTCCTTCTATTATATTTTATTTCATCTGGCTAACATAGCACATCAATTATCTTCTGGCAAACTCCTTGAATGTTCTTTTTTGTATCTCATTGTTTATCTACATAATCTGGACCCAACTGATGATCAGCTTTTTGTCAACTCTCACCACTCTAAACAGGCCTTGATGAGAAAGAGGGTTAGGAATACTCCGGCAATATGGTGTAGTTAATTTCTGTGAGCCCCAAGACAGCTAATGGGACCACAGAAGCATTGAGGGGAGTGGGTTCTCTGTAGTAAAATGGGTCAAATTTGTTTTCCATTATGAGTCTGCATTGCACAAGTCAGTGTTATTGTATTTCTCTATTCTATCCAGAAAGCTCCTCTCATTCCTGCTGTGATGAAACAGGAATATCTGTCGTCCCTGAAAACAGACCAGTTTCTCAGCCTGGAGATATAACACAATGCACATCCCAAATGCAGCTGTCCTAATTTGCAGTCTCCATCCCTCTCTGGACAATCCCCAGGGCCATTCTTTAATAACAGCCTTCACATATAAGAAGAGTTATTATATGGCAAATCTACTTCTGAATAGGGCTGAACAAGAGGAAATAGCTCTAAATTATACCAAATATATGCAGGCTGTACATTAGTAAGAAATCTCAAATAATAAAGCTCTTGTTGAACATGGATAAAGGTTATGACAGTATAAGAGTATCCAGGTCATCCTTAGGAATACATTGACAGAAGGTCACTGTGTAGAAAGCTTTAGGCCTGAGTAGGGTAACTATCTGGCCTAGGTGCCACTGTTTTCCAGTTCCCTCATCTTGACAGACATCACTAATTGATGCTGGAACTCCCACTGAGCCCAGACATGGCCATGGAATTACTTTCAATATTGTGTTTCAATAGAGTATTACCAATAGATCAAAGTAGGCACATGAGATAAAAATGTTGCCATCACTATTTTAAGCTTGCAAAGACGTCTCTGAAGTTTCAGATATCAATGCTGGCATTCAGGATTTTATTTTCAAATATGCTTTCCTTTGATATAGTAAAGTGCATTTGTGAAACTCCATTGTCCTTTTAGTGTAATATATTCTCAGGAAAATGGACTAGCAATAATAAAGTTTCTGAAGATGGTGAGCCCAAGTATCTCTAGCCTAATCCTGACACATATTATACCCCAAAGGGAGGGAAAAAAACACAGCATGGATATTTAAAGAAAGATACTCTCAGGAGATGGAAAAAAATCACTATATAATGCATTAAAATATTCTTATGTGATGTTCTCTTAAATATGTAGTAAAAAAAAGAGGTACAGCCATTTTAAAGGAGGTTTTAGATGAAAATGCAAACCAACAAACAAGAGATAATTTCAAGCAGACATACACCAATCATTGATTATCATGGCTGAGAAATTGCCATGAATTTAAGAAAACTTAACAGAGAAAATGCAAAATCCACCAGCGTCATTTTGAGAGATGCCTCACTTTGGATAGATAGAGAGTGCCCCAGCAGGGATATTGGAATGATTATATTTTGTGACTCTCCATTTTAATTCTCTTCCAAAATAATCATAATATAAACAGGATTCATGACATAATAGAGCCAAGCAATGCAGAGGTCCTAATTAAAGTAATTAGAAGACAAATATTTTTGTACATGGAATATGTGGGACGAGATGGCAGACAAAATGGCCAGCCTTCATGTTGTAACTGTCCTGTAGCTTCAAAGCTGAAGCAGCTATGAAAAAGAATGTTGAAAGAGGAAAAATATTTGGTGTGCAGTTATGGTGTAGGTTAGAGAAACAGACCTGGAGACTGTCCGTATCTGAGTCACATAAACTTCCGTATTATACATTCTTTTACGTGTTACCCTGTGTTTTAGTTTTCATTACATAAATATATACTCATGCACACGTATGTAGCTCTTTGTAGCTGTCTACCAATAGCATCACATATTGTAAGTAACACGGGCTTGGGGCCAGAAAGACATGGTTTTGAGTCCCAATTCTGTCGTTTATTTGGTGTATGACTTTGGGAAAGTTAATTAAATTTTATGTATGTTACTTTGAAGTCTTTATGACAATTCTATTCAACAGTCTTATGAAGTTACTTAGTGGAGTGTCTGACCTAGAGTAGTGATTTAGCAAAATTATTTCCACTGCTTTATCATAAAAAAACGAATAAACTCAAATCACATAGATTGACTTAAATTTCATTTGTACTTTATTTCCCTTAGAAACCTAGGAGGAATCATGCCAGTGAGTTGCTGCCCCAAAACTCCTAATTTCACCTGGTGACGGCCACTGGGGTTAAGGTCTCCTAAAAGACATCCTGACATCTTTTGGGCTGGCCTTTGGGCTGCTAGTATCCTTTTATGTCATGAATAATACAGCACAGCGAATGGGAGAGAGATTGCCTGAGTTCAAACCCCAGCTCTAACCTCTTACTAGATGTGCACCTTTGAACAAGTTTCTTCACTGCTCTGTGCCACTGTTTTTGCATCTGTAAAATGGAAACAGTGATAAGTTTCTACCTAATAGGGTTGTCCAGAAGATTAAATGATTTAATGAGTGAAAGTACTTAAACAGCATCTGACATACAGTTAACACTGTATAAACATCATAACACTGTATAAACTTGGAGCCTGTTTAGGTTGGGAACTTGGTCAAATATCAGCTGGCATTGCTCATCTGATGCAAATACAGTTCATTCAGGGTAAATACATTCCCTCCCTTACAATAAGACCTATGCCATACAGGGCACTAGTAATGGATTTACTCAACGGATTAAGACGTGTAAAGGGATAAGTTCCCTGACATTTATTTCCTATGAATAGAAGTACCCATACTGAGAGGCAGACATAACATCTTTTCCCACTCTAAAGATGAGGCTGAAATTCTGTGTATTGAAAGAAAGAGGAAAAAAATTAAAAGTAAAAAGAGAGAAAGAGAAAATCATCCTGGCAAATGGGCCTGAAGTGAAAATCCTCTCTTATGTAGCAGTATTATTCACAGGTACAAAGATGTGGCCTTGTTTTCCACTGCGTGACCAAGCAGTCACAGCCCCTCTTCTCTTTCTGCCTCTTTATTCAATTATGGAGAGCACATTCTGTAGTAGCCCTACATCTAAAAGGAATTTTTTTTCTGATTAAATATTGAACATTAAGATGGTCGGGCCTACTTACAAACAAGGGAGGCCTGCGTCAGTGGGAAATCTCAGCGACAAGGAATAGTCCCAAGGAGGCTATCCATTCCAGAAAAGTGACAAAGACATTTATAAAACCGTCTGAAGATTATAAATCAAATTGAGAGCCCAAAGAAAGTACTGTATGTTGGATATATAAATATATATAATCACGTATACACAGCAATGATTCATGGCATTGAGGGATGCAGAAAAGCTAAGTTTTAGGTTTAAATAATTCTGAGCTTCTCAGACATGCTTTTGCCAGGAAACAGGGAGAGAGGATGGAGCTCACTGCTCATTGGTCAAACAAGCATAAAATAAACTAGCGAAACCGGAGGATTTCAGGTGTTAGGCTAGGGAGAATGATGGCGTGGGACTAAGCAGCATCGTATTTAGCAAACCTGACCAATAAATCTCTCTAATAGCCCCTAGGAGGCGCACTGTGGCATTATCCCGTTTTATGGATAAGGACTCAATAAAATGTAGGCTTGTGAATCTCCCCAAGGCTAGAGAAAAATTCGTTTTGGTGCTCCTTGTGGGGCTTAAGCAGCTGGGCTGTAATAGAAAGTAGGGTGGACTTGGAGCCTGTTTAGGTTGTGAACTCGGTCAAATATCTTACTTCATTCTTAAAATGCTCAGTTTCTTTAACTGAAAAATGGTTTAGGTATTTTAATCATGCCTTTAGAGAACACTTCACTATTGAGAAAAGGGTAGCCATATAATTGATGGATCGTGTCTACAATTGTAGCTAGTATTGCCCATGGTCATTTCAGTTCTTCTATATTTCCTATGTTACACCCATATCCCTTCACCTCCCTTACCTGTCACTCTGGCTGCTGTCAGCTCCTTCCCCCAAGCTACTGTGTCTGGGCTATCAGAGGGATCTACCTATAATATGTCTATTAGCCCTTTGCTTTCCTGCCCACAGACCTTCAGTGGCCCACAGAGCCAATACGTTCGTTGAGCACATGTTTATACTCTCTGCTGTGTGGTATAGAAAGGTTATAGCAACAAAATGAACATCGATTCATTGACTGGTTCATTCGTTCATTTAAGCAGCAATTATTTACTGAATGCTTACTATATGCCAGGCACTTTCTGAGCACTGAGGATGCAACAGTGAACAAAGCAGACAACAGTGTCACTCCTCATGGAGCTATGTTCTAATGGGGTAAACAGACAATATACAGATAAAGGTGTAAATATATACCATGTTACATAGTGAAAGGACTAGGAGAAACAACAAGCAAAGTAGAAAAGGAAGATATAAGGTCATGGGAGGATTGCTAAAATATCAGATAAGTTAGCCAAGGGCAACCTCAAGAAGAAGGTAACATTTAAGCAAAGACCTAAAGACGTGTAGCTATTTTGTACCGTGCCCTTTACATACCAAACAACTCCGTGAAGTCAGTGTGATTTCCCCATTTACAGATAAGGAAGCTGAGTCTAGTTAAATCTAGGATTGCTAGATTTATCAAATAATAATGCAGGACTCTCAGTTACATTTAAATTTCAGACAAGTATATTCCATGCAACATTTGGGATACTTATACTAAAAACAATAGTGTTGGGCTTCCGTGGTGGCACAGTGGTTAAGAATCCACCTGCCAATGCAGGGGACACGGGTTCGAGCTCTGGTCCAGGAAGATCCCACATGCCGCAGAGCAACTGGGCCCGTGCACCACAACTACTGAGCCTGCGCTCTAGAGCCCGTGAGCCACAACTACTGAAGCCCGTGCGCCTAGAGCCCGTGCTCCACAACAAGAGAAGCCATGGCAATGAGAAGCCTGCGCACCGCAACGAAGAGTAGCACCCCACCCCCCACCCCGCGCACAGCAACTAGAGAAAGCCCACGCGCAGCAACGAAGACCCAACGCAGCCAAAAATAAACAAACAAATTTAAAAAGTAAATAAATAAAGAGGAGGAGCAACATCCTGGCAAAGTAAAGGGAAATAAAATAAATGGAGGACACATTTAAAAAAACAAAAACAAAAGCAATAGTGTTGTTTATCTGGAGTTTCTGGGCTGGTAAATGACTGTGAATTGCCTAAAGAGATCAAAGAGATTATCAGCAGTACTAATACTAATAATATGAAACACTTACATAGCATTTACTACATACTGGACATTGTTCTGCATTAACTCATCTAATATTCACATATTCATGTTAATTCTCTGAGGTAGGTACTATTGTTGTTTCCACTTTAAGAATGAAAAAAGGGCTTCCCTGGTGGCGCAGTGGTTGAGAGTCCGCCTGCCAATGCAGGGGACACTGGTTCCTGCCCCGGTCCGGGAAGATCCCACATGCTGCGGAGCGGTTGGGCCCGTGAGCCATGGCCGCTGAGCCTGCGCGTCCCGAGCCTGTGCTCCGCAACGGGAGAGGCCACAACAGTGAGAGGCCCGCATACCGCAAAAAAAAAAAAAAGAATAAAAAAAAGCATAGAGTAGTTAACCTCTGATTATCAATCCAGGAACTGAGTTTGCAACTGAAAACAGACTTTGTCACTTTGCTAAAGATCTAATATTAATGATAGAGTATTGTTTTGAAAAAGATTTTTATTCTTTTTTGTTTTCATCGTTTCTTACCTTACGTACCATCTAAACAGAAATTTGTATTTCATGTTTATTTTGTGCATATCATTTTGAGCAGTTGCCATTTATTATATTCCTGGATTTCTTATATCTTTATCTTCAGTCCTTTAACAAAGTTTTAAAATATACTATTTTTCTCAGTTCAGGGACTGGCTGACCTCAGCTGGGCAGTTTTTATTTGAGGCTTTTCATGTAGTTGTAGTTGATGACAACTGCTATGATTATCTGTGAATGGTTTCTTCATTCACATCTGGCATCTGGGCTGGATGGCAAGAACAGCTGGATTCTGGGCAGGCACCTCTCTCCACCTGGCTAGCTTGGGCTTCTTTACAACTTAGCTCTCTAGGGGAAACCAAAGAGTCTGGCTTCCCCCAGAGCTAGCACTCCAAGGACACAGTCTATTCTTTACAAGAATAGATGAAGATGGTTAAAATACTTGCCCTAGATAGGTGATAGAGAAAGAATTTGAACTCAAATTCATATTACCCAAAGACTGATCATCTTCTTATTCTTCCATGCTAAAGCCTCAAGCTAGTGGCAGAGGATTTTATTCTACAAATAAATTTTCCCTCCCAAGTAGATCTTATTTAAATGTATATATAAATATATATCAAGTTTTCATATTTATATGCAAGATTTTTAACATGCCTTTAATTACTGTACAACATGCTATACTGCATAATATATTTTTAAACAAAATCCAAAATACAATTAACTAATTAGGAAGGAAAGGACTTTGCCTATAAGCCAACATCAATCCTGAAGCATCCCTGCCAGACTCTTCTTTTGTCTTTCCATTACAGTGTTTATCTCTAGATAAAAACTCAGAGAAAAATTCAGATGTATCAATTTTTTCAAGGAGTGTATTAGCTGACAAAGAAGGAAAAAATATTATAGATTCTCACTTTACAATCTGAGCTAAGCTCCCTATGAATAAAGATCCCAGGGTAGAAGGAATAGCCTCCTTGATCCTTTACAACAGTGGAATTTTAGTGACAAAGAAAAAAGGAACACAGTTACCTTCTGGTTCTGATTCTAATTCTACTTCATTTAAAATTTAGTTTAGATATTTGCAAGACACGGCTACAAATATAAGATAAACTGTATTCGAAATCCATCTTAATAATAGAAGTTTTTAAAAATGTTACACTTGCAGGATCTGTCCTTGTAGCCATGGAATCCTGGGTCCTGGGAATGCTGCTGAGCATCGAGGAGGTAGAGACCAAAAGCACAGTGGCGTAGATGAGAAGAGCTACAGAGGGCACTTTGAACAGACACGAAAAGACAGATGGCTTCAAGGTGCAGTTTTTGAATGCCCTAGTAGGGAACGTCGATTTCACCCTGTGGACAACGTATCAACACTGAAGTCCCTGAGCAGGGTATTTCCTCAGTTTTCCCTCATTCTTATGGTTTAGAATAACTAAATTACCTGTGCTAAGGATGGATTGGACTGGTAAGTCACAAGATCTCTTTTGGTGTTCTCCTTGCTGTAAGATAAGGGAATCACCCTAGCTTTGTCTTGGGGTGATCTATATTTCAGATGGTATCTAAATAGATAGATAGATAGATAGATAGATAGATAGATAGATATAGAGCCATGACCTCCTTTTTTTTTTGTGGTACGTGGGTCTCTCACTGTTGTGGCTTCTCCCGTTGCAGAGCACAGGCTCCAGACGCGCAGGCTCAGCGGCCATGGCTCATGGGCCCAGCTGCTCCGCGGCATGTGGGATCTTCCCGGACCGGGGCACGAACCCGTGTCCCCTGCATCAACAGGCGGACTCTCAACCACTGCGCCACCAGGGAAGCCCCATGACCTCCTTTTAAATGCCCCAAATTCTCTGTAGCACCTACAAAAACAAACTTTCATATACTTAAGTATTCAAACAGCTTCTTTCCTAAAGAATCACAGGAATGAGGCAATGGCCCCACATGATTGAGCATACGTTTCACTGGACGTGTTACTTCATGTCTTTCCTTAATGCAATATGAAATAAAGTGAAAAACTAGTTGGAAGATTTGATAGGCTCTTTCCATCTTTCTCAATGAAGAAAGAGTAAGCAACATTCAAAATAGATTTAAACAATAGCAAGGAACATTCTTTTTTCAGTAGGGACATTTTGAAATTCATATTCCATGCATAAGACTCTCACTGAAGTACTAAATTAAAAAGGAGTTATAATTTCCCAGGTGCTTCATTTCTGGGAACACCTCCTTTTCTGCAAGTTGTTCTAGTACTCCCTTGGCCCTGAACAGAACTTGATTCACGTTTTAACTATCAGAAATGTCAAGTCGAGTATCCTAGAAAATAAGAGTATAAGGAGTACTACCAGGTAGACAAACTCACATTTTGGGTTGTTGTCCTAAAAAGCTATGAAATCAAATGGCTCTTTCAGTTAATTGGGGGTTTGATATACAAATATATTCAGATACTATTTAAAGAAACAGTCTAATTACAAAATAGGAAAATGTATATGAAGAGACCGTTCATGAAGAGGAAAAGAAGCACATGAAAAGATTTCAATGTCATTAGCCGTTAGAGGAATGCATATTAAAACCACAGTGAGATGTTGATGCACACCTATAAGAATGGCTAAAGTCTTAAAAAGTAATGACGACACTAAATGCTAGCAAAGTTATGGATAAACATTGTATATTGTTGATGGGAATGTGACATGGTATAGTCACTCTGGAAAACAGCTTTACAGTTTCCTTAAAAACTAAACATGTGGGCTTCCCTGGTGGTGCAGTGGTTGAGAGTCCACCTGCTGATGCAGGGGACACAGGTTCGTGCCCCGGTCTGGGAAGATCCCACATGCCGCGGAGCGGCTGGGCCTGTGAGCCATGGCCGCTGAGCCTGCGCGTCCGGAGCCTGTGCTCCGCAACGGGAGAGGCCACAACAGTGAGAGGCCCGCGTATCGCAAAAAAATAAAATAAAATAAAAGGGTACATCTCCTCTTAGCCAGCCCTCCTGTATTTCTACAGCTTCTCTTTCTTTGGATTACAATAACTGTTCCTTCCCTTTGCCCCTTCAGGCCTGCAGCTGGTAACATTTTCATGTTGTTGCTAGTCTTGGACATTCTATACCATTCTTTGTTGATTTCCTTTAACTCTGCCCCAACCTTTGTTAATAATACATTTTTAAAAGCATTATTCTACCTGTTGCTACCAAAATCTGAATGACATTAATGTAAATATATTTTTCACCTGGCTTTACCTTCTGCTCCCAGGTGATGCCCTTAGTGAAAGAGAAGTTGTGGTGTGGTTGAAATAGCATATGAGTGAAGGTCAGGAGCATCTGCTAATCACGTCCTGTGTGTCAGGCACGAAGTTAAATGATTTTGCATGAATCATTTCATCAAGCATCTTTCTGTTCAAGTCATGATGTTTTCTGCCATTACACTGTTAACACTTTTAAAAGCCTGGATTCTAGTCTAGCTATGCCCCCAAATCCTTCTGAGTATAATTTCCTTCTCCTTTTAAGCTTCAACATGGATATTTCATGACCAATGCTTAAGGATCTCATCCAAACTCAAGAGCACTTTCCTTTTATAGTCTTTTTTTTTTTTTTCTATTTCAGAAGTCAATGTTAGTGTCCCCACCTCTCTTAAGATGCACCAGGAAAGAAAGTATGAGTGGAGCACAGTATCCTGGACTAGATGTCCAGGGATGCTGGCACTGACCCCATCTCCCAGTGTGACACTGGACAAGACAGTTAAAACTGCAGATGTTCAATCTTCTTACCTAACAATGGTGGGTAAAAGAATAAGATCCCTTTCCATTCTCATATATTATGGTTCTGTGTAAGAACATATTTCTTCTTTTTCTTAATCCTTTTTTTGGTTTTACTTTTTATAATTTTTTCTATATTTTTGTTCTAGGGACATACTTCTTAATTTTTCTGTTCTGTGTAGCCAATCGTTTTTCACCAAAATGTCTGCCAGACTCAGAGAGTAAACATATATAAATCTATCAAATTCTCATTTCATTTGCAATTTGTGTTCACACATTAGTATGAGCAAAATGTAGGACTTGACTGACATTTTTTATTCATATAATTTTCTGAAAAAAGTTCTTACCATCTCTGTTATTTATTTCTCAATTGATCTCTCTGAATTAGAATTTTTTTTTTAAAAAAGAGCCCTGAGATGCAATACTATTTCTATTGTTTGAAAGCCCACCAAGGGTCCCTCAATGTGGCTCATTTTCCATTTGGAAGGTCTTGTCCAACCATCCTGGAACACTTTACTTCACTACCGTCCATCCCACGCCACCTCAAAAGATGAATGCTCTCTGTTTACTGGGGCTGCTTTATGTTCTTTGTATTGTGACAACCTATTTAAGAGAAATGGAACTCATGTCCTGCATAGGAGTATTTTGCTCTTGCCTTTAAATGGCTTGTACTCAGCCTGTCGGAGAAAGGAAACCCAATCTCATTTTCATCAAATATACACGGCAGAAACATTAGTATGAATCAGAGCTTGAAAATGGAGAAGCAATTGTTGCTGCTAATCAGACACAAATTTCACACAGAGACAATTGCTTTTTTCCTGCACAAATAATATATTTACTCATTAAATTCAGTCACACTCTCAGCACAATCTGATCAGAAGCCGTTTTTAGCGCAAGATGCCTCAGAAATGCTGGCTTGTGTCACACAAGAACACAAGCTCCTATCTGCTTCTCTCTCAAGCAAGAGGAAGATGGAAAAACAAAAAAGCAGCTACTATTTACAAAGCACGCAGTAACTGCCAACATTTACTAAACACTTATTATGTACCAGGTACTGTGATAGGTGTTTGACTTCTTTCTTTTTTTTCCTCCTAGAAAAAACCTAAGAGCTGGGCACTGTGATGCCAATTTTCTTGGTAAAGTTAAATGACTTATAGAAGCTCACACTACTAAAAATGGCAGTAGAGGGCTCAAATCTAGTCCTATTAGATGACAAACACTATATACTCTCTCTACACATGAGATGGCTTAGAACAAATGTAAAAATGGCCTGCTCATCATCCATTCCATCATTCATTTACTTCATGACTATTAACTGAGGACTTAATATGTGCCAAACATTATTCTGGGAATTGGGATCTATCACTGAAAAAAAGCTATTATGATGCCTACTTTATAGAGGAGGAAGATAAAGAGTGAATAATCCACATCCACATAACTTAAAAAAATAAAATACATAGCATAGTAGAAAGTGGTATGGGCTATAAGGGACAAAAAGCACCAAGTAAGGGGGATGGGTTGTGGGGGTGTGTGTAGTGGGTGAAGGCTGGACACAATTTTAACTTGAGTGGTCAGGGCATACCAGATTGTAAAAGTAACATTTAAACAAATATTTGAAGAAGGCAAGGGAGTTTGATAGGTGAAAATTGGAGGAAGAATGCTTGCAAGAAGGGGAACGACTCATGCAAAGGCAGTAAGGCAGAGGGACACCTTGTATGTTTGAAGAACAGGAACAGCAAAGAGGCAGGCACGTCTGGAGGAGAATGAGTGACAGGGTAAATAGCTGGAGTTGACCTTGGAGAAGTGACGTAAGCTAATAGAAGGCATTTGACTTTTACTCTGCATAAGATGTGAGCCATTGAAAAGTTTGGGGCAAAGAAATGACATTATCTGACTTTTAAAAGAATCCTGCTGGGGAGTTTCCTGGCAGTCCAGTGGTTAAGACTTCACCTTCCAATGCAGGGGGTGTGAGTTTGATCCCTGGTTTGGGAGCTAAGATCCCATATGCCTCGTGGCCAAAACACCAAAACAGAAAACGAAACAATACTGTACCAAATTCAATAAAGACTTAAAAAATGGTCCATATCAAAAAAATCTTTTAAAATAAATAAATAAATAAATAAATAATCACTCTTGCTGCTATATTGAGAATAGAATATATTGGGAGCAAAGTGGACATAAGGTGACCTGTGAGAAGGCTCATACAGGGTGATAACAAGTGGTAAAATTCTGGATATATTGTGAAGGTGGGACAAATAGAATTTTCACTAAGATCAGATGTTTGAGAGCTTGAGATCAAGAAAAAGTGAAATCCAGGATGATTCAAGACTTTTGGTCTCAAAAAATTGAAGGCTAGAACTTTCATAACTCATTGACAAAGCCTGCAGATGGAACAGAATTTGAGAGGAAGATAAGAAGTTCAGTTTTGGACACATTAAGTTTGAGATGTCTAGTCATACATCCAATTGGCAGATCCAGGCAGTTGTACCTATCAGCCTGGATTTCAGGATCTTGAGGTGTAAATCTAGTAGATGGTGGTACTAGCACGGAGACCAGATGAGATCATCAAGGGGATGAGTGTGGACAGAGAAAACAACAGGACTAAGGACTGATCTCTGGGACAGAACAACTGTAAGAGATCCAGGAAAAGACAAGGAACCAGCAAGAGAAGGTTGAGAAGTATTGTTGAGTGAGATAACATGAAAGTGATGAAAGTAATGTCCTGAAAGCCAAACAGTGAGAGTGTGTACAAGAGCAAGGAGTGATGACCACGGGCAAGTGCTACTCTAAGATTATATATGCATGTAATACATATATGTACACCTATTTATATAAAGCATCAAGAATTAAGATGAGTCATGCTGGAAAAAGTAACATTCAAACAGGATCTAAAATCATTTCCATGTCAAGAGAAGTAGCTCAAAGATTGGTAAGCAAGAACACTAGTGAGGGATGGTGAGTAGATGATATAATATGATGACATGAGATATCAATCTGGGGCTTTTAGGGAAAGATCTGGAAGCCTAAGTGAGGCAGAGAGATAGCTGCCCCCCAACCAGGACTGGTGGTTTGAGAGTAATGGGAGAGAAAATAGCCACACTTTAGAGGATGTTAGGGGATGCGGTGTTCTCAGAGAGCATGCAGTTTTCCCTCAGAGCAAGAAGATAAAGGAACGTCCATAGAACAATCTGTGGATACAGGGAATTCTGCTGATGATAGACTATTAATTCTAGACGGCACACTGGAAAGGTTTTGGAAACTGGAAGTCATCAGGTAATAGGGAATGTGCAAAGTTTACAGAGATTTAAAATGTGAGAGACAAAGAAAGCCTGGGACTTCTTTCTAGTTATTCTGAGAGCCCAGAACTTCTCTGGCCTCCTGATATATAAGCTGGGGTGGAGGATAATGCTTTTTTTTTTTTTTTGCGGTACGCGGGCGTCTCACTGTTGTGGCCTCTCCCGTTGCGAAGCACAAGCTCCGGATGCGCAGGCTCAGCGGCCATGGCTCACGGGCCCAGCCGCTCCGCGGCATGTGGGATTTTCCCAGACCGGGGCACGAACCCATGTCCCCTGCATCGACAGGCGGACTCTCAACCACTGCGCCAGCAGGGAAGCCCGAGAATGCATATTTATAATGTTTAAAATGGGCTAGGCTCATAATTCTAAGGAGTATCTAACTTTTATACATTCTTCCCAGTTCTAATAAATCTAAGATTTGGTGGATATGGAAGTTTTTGTTGTTTCTTTTCTCACCTCCAATCCAGATTACTAAGAGGTTGGAGGGACTAAGGATTGGAAATGATCCCTCTGGAAATCGGAGGGAATCTACATATGTCTCTGTGAGGAAGAACGGTGTGTGTGTGTGTGTGTGCGCATTCATTGAGAATAGAAGACCAGAAAATATGTTCCCCAGAGACTACTCTTCTATTCCCCAGGTGATGAGGAATTGTGTGAAAGGAGAGACTTTCTCCTAACAAGACTAAAAGCTAACAGGTTTTAGCCTTCTAGCCCAAAATAGCTGATAAGAATGAGTCTTCTTCCTACCCCTGCGCCTGCCTCCGATACTCCACAGAGCCTCCCAGGATGCACAGGATGCAGAGAGCAATGGCTTATCTTCCTGTGAACCTCTTTCGTATTCTTCCTTCTCACTCAGAAAGGGTGTGGGAGAATGGCTTTCAAGCAGGGTCAGTATTCATTTCCTCTATGCAAGAATCTGTCACTTAACAAATCATTAGTCCATTCCATGCTGGATACCGAAATATTATTTTTAATTCCATACCCTAAGATATTGGAGAGACTAATCAATTACAGACATTTTATCCTTTTATATGGCCCTTATTAATTCATAGATTACATGTAACTCACTGTCAATTTTCTTGAGAAGAACACCAAAGGATTTCCTCTACTTTCTCCATTTGTGTCCAACTGACCTGAACTTTCAACCTCTTTCATAATCCCTGTGGACACTCAGTCCCTTTTCATCCCTCGGCTATCACTAGAATACTTTCTAAACTTCTTCTGTAATTTGATTTTGCCACACAGCAACCTCAGTAATTGTTTGAATTCTCTTCACTTAGACATAACTCCCCTTCCTGGAATTTTATGATAATGCATGAGGCAACACAAGTGCTTCAAGAATTTTGGCCTCTTAAAAGACAATAGCCAATGGTGGGTACTTACAACTCACAGAATCAGTGCAGTGGAGAAAGTGCTCATCTTGAATTCCCAAGATATGAATACAAAACCCACTTCTATGGGTTCAAAAGGAGGAAGGTAGTAGGATGTAAGACATACTGTACAAATTTTAACATGTTGTATAAAAGTTAAATTATCTTTTCGAGTCAGAAGCTGTAATATATAATCAGTCCACTTACCTCCCATAATTTCTACCCAGCTGTCAATACTGAAACTGTTCTTGTCCTTTCTGTCCTTACCTTTGACAAGTTTGATAATTTTTCTGAGTCTCATATTTCTCAACAGTAAAATCGATTATATATAAACACAATGTGTGCATGTGTGAAAGAGAGAGTTAAACATGCCTGCTACTTCCAGAGCCACTCACCAGGTAAACAGGGGACCAGGAGCTCTGTCCAGGCTGGATTTCAAGGAACCTTGCTGGGCATGGACACATATAGTTAGCAAGTGTCTGAATGTCTGAAGGTCATGGGCCAGAACAAGAGTCCAAGTTTGGGGTGAAAGAAGGCCCAGAATACAAGGTTTAGTTTTAACACAGATAAGTGTCAAAGAATAAAAATTGGATTCAGAGGAAATGGCTGTCTCTACAGAATAGACCTGATGAAATAAGTGGGTCCAGGGAGCAGACCAGGAAACAATGCCAAGAAGCAAAAATGGGATTATAAATATACTCAAACTAAAAGTGGGAGGGAGGCTAAGTTTGTTCAGCCAAGAAGGAGAAAGGCACACCATTCTGAGTCCAGTTACATAGGGATTGCTGATCTAACCAGATGTGTCCCAGATACTTCGCACCTCCAAAAGGATACTTGTTAGAAGTGTAGAAACATCAGATCCTTTTGATGACTGGTGAGGAATAACAAGACTGCCTTCCTAGCCCTAGGAGAGAAACAAACTGATCTTATCCCATCATTTGGAATAATGTGAAAACTGACTTAAAAGATTTTTCTTTTAAACATTACCACTGGTGTGATATAAATACATATGGTGTTTCATGGCACAGTCAAAATGTGAAAGGATGTTGTAGAGAATGCTCATTTTCTGAAATGCACTCTGCAGAAAGCTGTCACTCATGTGGCAAAGGAGAATTCTGGGTGGCTTCCTAAACAGGACTCCTGGTGGGTCTCTTTGTGCTATTGATCTTGTGTCATTGGTTCTCCTGTGGTTGAGTGAAGCCCAAAGGAACTGACAGGAGAAGAAGCAGGTAAAGACTTTGATTTAACGTCCTTTTCTCCTCTATCTCAGAATTATCCCAAGTGTACCAAGGTCCAAGGTGTTCTTAGATATGCACTTCCTCAGCCCAAGCAAGGCTTAGGGGAGCCGGAGACCAGGGGCAGCCTCATCTGGTTTTCTCAGTGTACCTGACAAATACCACCACATTTTTTTTGTGGCATGAGGTGAAAAAAGATGTGACACACAGAGCTAATTAGTAAGAGGGAATCTGAAATGTACATCTATTCAGAAAGGATGAATCTCAGTGTCTAATAGCGGGTAGTATAACTGTGTTGAAGGAATATAGAATCTATAACAATTTAAGTCTAGGTTTACATTCAAATTCTTCCAGTTAAGGGAAGTTTGTTTAATTTAACCCTCCTAAATTTGTATTCTCATCTGTAAAATGGAGACAGCAACCGCACTTTCTGTTAACTTCTGATACAGTGAAAAACGAATTGCTTGGCCCAGTACTTGGCATGTAGTACATGCTCAACAAATGTTATTTTCATTCCCTGCCCTTTGCTCACCATGACTGTGGCTGTACGTGAATACGAGTTCCTCATTTATAAGCCCAAAGACCCTTCGAGTGAGATAAAAGAACTCTAAACTCGGGGTTTCCCATATTAAGATAAAGAGTTTTGATAGTGTCTCCGTCTTTGCTTAGAATGTCAAATGTTGCTTCCTTCTATTTAAATATGAGTCAGCTTCTAGATCAAATTAGATTAGCTTCTCCTCTATAAGATATTCCTCATTTCCATCCTCAACCTCCAGTGAATCATTTCTTCTTCTGTAGCCCACGCTGTTTGCTTACGTACATTTGTTTTCTGATTCCATCTTGCTCTGCATTAGTTATCTCATGTTTGTTTTCATTAGGGCATTCCAGCTTCCTTAAATGGCCTTTTGTGATTGCTCTTTGAACTAATTCTCTTAAACCTAATTCTATGCCTGATAACAATCATCTGTACTTATTATTAAAACTAACTATATTCTAAGAAGCGTTCTAAGTATTTCACTTGAAAGAGATCATTTAATCCTCAAGATGACTCAAGGAGATGGGCAGGATTCTGGGTCATCCCAATTTTACAGATGAGGAAATTGACATTCTTAGAGTTTAAGTCAGTTGTCCATGGCCACGTGGCTAAAACATTGTGGAGTCAGCATTCAAGCTCAGTCAGACTGCTTCCAGAAGCCACGCTTGTAACCACTATCCGGGTGACACAGCATGTTGATTTAGAACACAGGCCATTTCTTCCCCTCTGTCAGACTGAGACTCTCAGTAGAGTGACAGCACAGGAACACGAGTGCAGAGCAGCGAATGTGTCTTTCGGCACCTAGTGCATCAGTAAAGGTATTTAAATTAAACTGTCATGTTCCCTCCCACACACACAGCGCAAGGATTTGAGTCATCCTTCAGGAGTAGCAGTGCGAGGCTGTGGGTAAACTACCTCATGCAGCACTAATTTGGATGGCAGTTCCCAGCCCAAATCTACATCTCACCACAAATCAAGGTGGATACTGTCTGTGCTGGGAGACAAATGATGTCAAACATCTGCTCAAAAACACGTCTACAGACTGTAACAAGCAAAGCTTACAAACAAGCGCAGGCACAGACACCCCAATTACGTTGGTGGTGGGAGCCTTATGGGTCTCAACTGGGTTCTTTCCGAGAGCAAGGCAGTTTTCCTCAAGATATCATCTAGGCAAGGTAAGTGGGATGTACAGAGAAGGAAGGGCCAGAAAGAGCAGACCTGAAAGTAAGCTTTATTGAGTTCAAGGGACTATGCACTGTGTCAAGTGGTTTACAGATGTTATTTTTTATTTTTTATACAGCAGGTTCTTATTAGTCATCCATTTTATACACATCAGTGTATACATGTCAATCCCAATCACTCAATTCATCACACCACCACCACCACCACCCCGTCACGTTCCCCCCTTGGTGCCCATACGTTTGTTCTCTACATCTGTGTCTCAATTTCTGCCCTGCAAACCAGTTCATCTGTACGATTTTCCTAGGTTCCACATATATGCACTGATATACGATATTTCTTTTTCTCTTCCTGACTTACTTCACTCTGTATGACAGTCGCTAGATCCATCCATGTCTCTACAAATGACACAATTTTGTTCCTTTTTATGGCTGAGGAATATTCCATTGTATATATGTACCACATCTTCTTTATCCATTCGTCTGTCGATGGACATTTAGGTTGCTTCCATGACCTGGCTATTGTAAATAGTGCTGCAAGGAACATTGGGGTGCATGTGTCTTTTTGAATTATGGTTTTCTCTGGGTATATTTCCAGTAGTGGGATTGCTGGGTCATAGGGTAATTCTATTTTTAGTTTTTTAAGGAATCTCCATACCGTTCTCCATAGTGGCTGTATCAATTTACATTCCCACCAACAGTACAAGAGGGTTCCCTTTTCTCCACACCCTCTCCAGCATTTCTTGTTTGTAGATTTTCTGATGATGCCCATTCTAACTGGTGTGAGGTGATACCTCCTTGTAGTTTTGATTCACATTTCTCTAATAATTAGTGATGTTGAGCAGCTTTTCATGTGCTTCTTGGCCATCTCTACATCTTCTTTGGAGAAATATCTATTTAGGTCTTCTGTGCATTTTTTGATTGGGTTGTTTGTTTTTTTAATATTGAGCTGTGTGAGCTGTTTATATTTTTTGGAGATTAATCCTTTGTCCATTGATTCATTTGCAAATATTTTCTGCCATTCTGAAGGATGTCTTTTCGTCTTGCTTGCAGTTTCCTTTGCTTTGCAAAAGCTTTTAAGTTTCAGTAGGTCTCATTTGTATATTTTTGTTTTTATTTCCATTGCTCTAGGAGGTGGATCAAAAAAGATTTTGCTGTGATTTATGTCAAAGAGGGTTCTTCCTATGTTTTCCTCTAAGAGTTTTATAGTGTCTGGTCTTTTTAGGTCTCTAATCCATTTTGAGTTTATTTTTGTAAACGGTGTCAGGGAATGTACTAATTTCATTCTTTTACATGTAGCTGTCCAGTTTTCCCAGCACCACTTATTGAAGAGACTGTCTTTTCTCTATTATATATCCATGCCTCCTTTGTCATAGATTACTTGACCATAGGTGTGTGGGTTTATCTTGGGCTTTCTATCTTGTTCCATTGATCTATGTTTCTGTTTTTGTGGCAGTACCATATTGTGTTGATTACTGTAGCTTTGTAGTATAGTCTGAAGGCAGGCAGTCTAATTCCTCCAACTCCATTTTTTTCCCTCAAGACTGCTTTGGCTATTCGGGGTCTTTTGTGTCTCCATACAAATTTTAAGATTTTGCACTCTAGTTCCATAAAAAATGCCATTGGTAATAAGATAGGGATTGCATTGAATCTGTAGATTGCTTTGGGTAGTATAGTCATTTTAACAATATTGATTTTTCCAATCCAAGAACATGGTATATCTCTCCATCTGTTGGTATCATCTTTAATTTCTTTCATCAGTGTTTTATAGTTTTCTGCATAAAGGTCTTTTATCTCCCTAGGTAGGCTTATTCCTAGGTATTTTATTCTTTTTGTTGCAGTGGTAAATGGGAGTGTTTCCTTATTTTCTCTTTCAGATTTTTCATCATTAGTGTACAGGAATGCAAGAGATTTCTGTGCATTAATTTTGTATCCTGCAACTTTACCAAATTCATTGATTAGCTCTAGTAGTTTTCTGGTGGAATCTTTAGGATCTCTATGTATAGTATCATGTCATCTGCAAACAGTGACAGTTTTACTTTTTCTTTTCCAATTTGTATTCCTTTTATTTCTTTTTCTTCACTGATTGCCATGGCTAGGACTTCCAAAAATATGTTGAATAATAGTGGTGAGAGCAGGCAACTTTGTCTTCTTCCGGATCTTAGAGGAAACACTTTCAGTTTTTCACCATTGAGAATGCTGTTTGCTGTGGGTCTGTCATATATGGCCTTTATTATGTTGAGGTAGGTTCCCTCT
>NW_020175319.1:310287-340592 GCF_003031525.2 Neophocaena asiaeorientalis asiaeorientalis
ACTATAATCTGTTCAAATATTTTCTCAGGTCCTTTCTCTCTCTCTTCTCCTTCTGGGACCCCTATAGTGCGAATGTTGTTGCATTTGGTGTTGTCCCAGAGGTCTCTCAGGCTGTCATCATTTCTTTTCATTCTTTTTTCTTTATTCTTTTCTGCAGCAGTGAATTCCACCATTCTGTCTTCCAGGTCACTTATCTGTTCTTCTGCCTCAGTTATTCTGCTATTGATTCCTTCTAGTGTAGTTTTCATTTCAGTTATTGTATTGTTCATCTTGTTTGTTTGTTCTTTAATTCTTCTAGGTCTTTGTTAAACATTTCTTGTATCTTCTCGATCTTTGCCTCCATTCTTTTTCCAAGGCCCTGGATCATCTTCACTATAATTATTCTGAATTCTTTTTCTGGAAGGTTGCCTATCTCCACTTCATTTAGTTGTTTTTCTGGGGGTTTATCTTGTGCCTTCTTCTGGTACATAGCCCTCTGCCTTTGCAGCTTGTCTAATTCTCTGTGAATGTGGTTTTTGTTCCACAGGCTGCAGGATTGCTTCTGCTCTCTGTCCTCTGGGGGATGAGGCTAGCTAAGAGGCTTGTCCAGATGTTGTTATTTTTAACTCTCTCTTTCTCTGTCATACACGTGCATGTGTGTGTGTGTGTTTGTGTAGTGCATATATATATAATTTCCTTGAGTATATTCAATTATCAAGGCAAGATTTTTTTTTTGTATAAAACATCATAATTTCCCCACTACTTCAGAGAAATCCAGTAAGTAATTTACAGTGAAGATCCTTGATGAAAACTATGAGTGAGCACCAGACCCTGAGGAACTCAACCTGCAAGCCCCAGTGCAGTTCTTTTTCAAAAAAAAGTGTGTGTGTGTGTGTGTGTGTGCACGGGTGCATGTGTGTGTGTATCAGTTTTTCTGTTGAGATAAATGAGACTCAGAAGTTTAAAAATTTAATAACATGCCAAAGTTAAGGTGGGCAGAACGAGAGAAGGATTCAGACTCAATTGAGTCTATAGCTTGTTCTCTTCCTGCCTCACTTCAACCTCAAACAATGGCCTTCATAAAGGCTTATTATATTTTTATTCATTCATTGGGCAAACATGATTGTGTACCTAATAATCACCAGCATTGTTGTATGAACTGGGGATCAAACAGTATAAAAGAGCCATAGTCCTTAGCCTCATGGGGAGGATGGAAAACAAACAAAAAAAAATCAATGTATCAGGTGGTGATAACTTCCATGAAGAAAAATAAAGCATAGTCTGGTGCATAGACAGAAACGGGACATTCTATTTTCAAAAAGGTTGTCATGGAAAGCCCCTGATAGGACGGCACTGAACAGAGAGTGGAAGGATACACTTCTAGAAGTATACATGAGCCATGCCAATTAGAGCATACTAAGAGCATTCTACCCAAAAGAAACAAAGACTCTAAGAGGGGATACATTTCAAATATCTGAGTTCACTCTTTCATAGGAAGAACAAAGGGGCTATTGAACCTAGAGCACAGTGAGAGAGGGAGAAGCAGTAAAATTTAGGACAACAAGATATCTGGGGTCAAATAAAGTAGCATGAGTTGGACACTTATAAGCCATGAGTTGGAAATTACTTTTTGTGTAGTGGGAGGCTACTGGTTTTGAATAGAAAAGTTACAGAATATGACTTAAAGTTTACTGCTACTGTATAGAAAATAAACTAGTGTGTGTGGGGCGGGGGTCGAGGTGAAACCAGAAACACCACTTGGGAGACATCTGAAATAATCTAGGTAAGAGATTGTGGTAGAATGTTCCAGGCTTGTAGTATTTGGGGTGATGTGAAGTGCTTAAAACCAGGATGCATTTAAAGATAAGAGTCTAAGAATGTATGGACAAATTTTATGTGTGATGTGAGAGAAAGAGAGAAGTCGAGTTCAAAATTTTTATTTAGGCAACTAGAATAATGGACCCTGCATTACTGAGATGGAGAGACTGAAGAAGTAGCAGTTATGTGGGCAGAATCAAGAGTTTAGTAATGTTTGAGATGCCTATTGAACTTCTCAATCAGGTTGGACGTAACGGTCTAGAGTTCAGGAGGGAGATCAAAAATATAATACACGAATGCAGATAAATTCAGTTACACGCCCTCTCCATCTTTCTCTAACCTTCTATTTCTTCTCAATCCCTCTTATACCATGGCTCCTGACTTTCTGTTACCTAATTACATTGGGTTCTTTTGGGAGTCTGTGAAAGAAGTGTGGCCATTTTTTTTTTTAAGAAAAGTACTCTCTTGAAAATGAAACAAAGTGAAGAGTCTTTCTTAATCATGCAAAGAGATATAGAAATATCAAACTTGCTAGTTTAGCTGGAGAGATTAGAATGAAACTATGTGATATAGAAGAGATATAGGAAGATCTATGAAGAAAAAAGAGTGGATTTCTATCAGAAGTGAGAAAAATTGCTCCAGAAGATGGATAGCAACTTATATTGAATTTTCCCTCAAAATTCACTCACCCTACAAGGTGCTCAGTTTGACGTGCTCTTCAGGGCTATGATGCTATTACACTAGAGATAAGAACATTCCATTAGTGACTTTAAATAGCAGAAAACAAGAATGGCAATTAAATTTTATACTTTTCCAAAGGGAAGAAAAGTGGCCCTGCCAGGCCCAGAATATATGGTAGAGATACAAGAAAATCCAGGATAAGATTTGGTTTTGTGTTCAGACAGATTGAAGGCATCAAAGGTAGAGACAAGCTCCTTTTGGGGGCAAGAGAGAGAGAGATAGAGAGACATAGAGAGAGGGAGAGACAGAGAGAAAGGAAGAGACGGAAAGACAGAGAGGGACAGAGGTAATGATAATTTGTGTTGTGGGTAACAAAAAATTACAAAGAAGGAAGGAAGGAGCGGGATAGAAAATATACCACAAGATGAAAAGTACTAGAAAATATTGTTTAACCTGAAGAAGAGAAGACATAAAACATATTTCAGGGATGGACTTCCATGTAGAACATGAGACTGCTATGTAATTTCAGAGGGCAGAAGTCACAATTGGCTAACCCCTGACTTAAGGCATCTGGCTTCTTCTCCCTGCTAGCTATGTCAACTAGAGCAAGTTACTATACCTCACTGTGCCTTATATGTGTCTTCTGTAAATTAGGAATAATAACAGCACTACTATAAAGTATAGTGAGGATTAAATAAGATAACTTTGATAACAAATGAATAGAATAAGGTTTGGGAAATAAACATTGGTATGGGGCTGGGTCCTAGTATGAAGAAAAGGGTAGAATGCTAATTCATACTTGATACAGGATAAGTCTGGCACTGAAAATGGTCAGTCTAATAGATACAAACTCAAAAAGGTATGAAGATTTCATCTAGATAAGCTACAGTTCAGGTTGGCCTCTAGTCCCAGCTGGAGAAACCAAGAGAGAAGCCCAGCCACATGGCTTGGTCCAACACGGAGTAGTCAGGGCAGACTCACTTGCCAGACTGGCTTTTAAGGATTTTTCAAATACTCCCCAGAATTCATCTTCATGTGACACTGAGGCTCCTTGTGTTCTCCCCGCAGTGACTAAACTGACTGCTGGATTTCGGTAGCAGAAGACACATACTGAAGGGTATCCATGATTATGGCTGAACTGACAGGGGGTCCTACGACAGAAATGTTTCATTGCTGGAGACCTATTTTTTTTTTTTTTTTTTAAACAGTAAGAATGAACTGAACAAGTTGTCAGGGAGATAGTGAGCACCTTGCTCCTGGAAAATTCAAACGGAAGCTTGAAAGGTCAAGTTATTACTTTGTTAAATGAACATTTATTGAGAGCACAGGGTGTGGGATGGTGAGCCATGGTTGAAAAACAGACCACAAGGGAAATTGAAACAAAGATGTTTATTACTCACAGGTCCTGGAAGAAGCACACAGCTGGCCTCCAGAGGCCACATGGGGAGGGCAAGACAGGGTCCCGGAAGAGAAAGAGGCAGGACATAAAGCACACGCCTTTATTAGGGTCCAAGGGTAAAGAGCTTTGTTGTGCCCTAAGGCTGGATTGGTCAATTTAAACCAAAAGAAGCAAAGTTTTGGTAAACTCCATGAGGGTCTTATCCAAGGGACATGCAAGGGGAAGGCCCTGGGAAGTAGTGTTTATTACTCACAGGTCCTGGAAGAAGCACACTGGCCTCCAGAGGCCACATGGGGAGGGCAAGACAGGGTCCCGGAAGAGAAAGAGGCAGGACATAAAGCACACGCCTTTATTAGGGTCCAAGGGTAAAGAGCTTTGTTGTGCCCTAAGGCTGGATTGGTCAATTTAAACCAAAAGAAGCAAAGTTTTGGTAAACTCCATGAGGGTCTTATCCAAGGGACATGCAAGGGGAAGGCCCTGGGAAGTTCAGGGAGACTATTAATCACAAGGGCTATTAGTGAAATCCTATCAGGAACGTAAATCTGCTTGTGACTCTGCTGGCTACTACTTGGGGTACGTTCTTGCATGGGGGGCTAACATCAGTTTACAATCCCCGCAGGCCACTTGGCCAAACCAAGTGGATGCTGAGTCAGCAATACCATGGAGTAGTTTAGGTCAATTCTCAACAGTCTACTTACTAAAGAGGTCACTGGGAACATTCATACATCAGGAAGGGGGTCTAGTATACTTTTAATGTTATACTTTCTAACTCTGGGTAGTGAGCTGAATGATAACTTTCAAAGACACCCACTCTTATTCCCTGAAATCTGTTATTGTAGGTGGTGAAGTTTTTGCAGATGTAATTACATTATGGATTTTGAGATGAGATTATCCTGGATTATGTGAGTGGGTCTTAAATGATATCACATGTATTCTTATGAGAAGAAGGCACAGGGATATTAAACACATACAGACGGAGGAGAAGGGAATGCAAAGGCAGACCAGAGAACTGCAGCCACAAGGCAGAGAATGCCAACACTCCCCAGAGGCTGGAAGAAGCCAGGAACGGATTCTCTCCTAGAATTTCTAGAGACAGTAGAGAGCCCTGCCTGCACCTTGATATGAATTTCAGGCCTCAGGAACTATGAGAGAATAAATTTCTGTCATTTTAAGATACCCAGTTTGTGGTGATGTGACATAGTTTCAGGAAACAAATCCACTCTGGTTCCATAATTTTTAGAGACAAATATAAGTATGGATTATCTATCTAAAGATGGAGCAACAGCAATCAAATCCTATTTACTCTTTCCTATTTTATGTATTTCCTCATAAATATTTTCTTAATTAAAAATGTCCTTTAATCCAATTGCCAGATGTTACAAAGGGAATACATTTAACAGAATGAACACATTGGTTTCTCAATTTCGTCTCAAAATATATAGTGCCATGGGGAAGAAGTTCTCCTTAGGCAACTATTAATGAGACTCTTAACATTCTTTAAGTCAATCAATGCTCTAAAAAGGTACAGAATTATCAATTAAATATCTCAAGAGGAAACTGGAAGGATGAGGCAATTGCAGGTACTTTGAACATGTACTGATTAATATATTCTTGCAAGGAATATTGATGAGCCTTGTACTATGTAAAAGATACATTTTTGAATTTTTTTATTTTTATTTTTTTAACATCTTTATTGGAGTATAATTGCATTACAATGGTGTGTTAGTTTCCCCTTTATAACAAAGTGAATCAGCCATACATATACATATATCTCCATATCTCCTCCCTCTTGTGTCTCCCTCCTATCCTCCCTATCCCACCCCTCTAAGTGGTCACAAAGCACTGAGCTGATATCCCTGTGCTATGCAGCTGCTTCCCACTAGCTATCTATTTTACATTTGGTAGTTATATATGTCCATGCCACTCTCTCACTTCGTCCCAGCTTACCCTTCCCCCTCCCTGTGTCTTCAAGTCCATTCTCTACATCTGCGTCTTTATACCTGTCCTGCCCCTAGGTTCTTCAGAAACTTTTTTTTTTTTAGATTCCAAGTGTTAGAGAGAGTTCTAATTTCATTCTTTTTCATGTAGCTGTCTAGTTTTCTCAGCACCACTTATTGAAGAGGCTTTCTTTTCTCCATTGTATGTTCTTGCCTCCTTTGTCAAAAATAAGGTGACCATATGTGCATGGGTTTACCTCTGGGCTTTCTATCCTGTTCCAGTGGTCTATGTTTCTGTTTTGGTGCCAGTACCATACTGTCTGATAACTGTAGCTTTGTGGTATAGTCTGAAGTCTGGGAGCCTGATTCTTCCAGCTCCGTTTTTCTTTGTCAAGATTGTTCTGGCTATTCAGGCTCTTTTGTGTTTCCAAATAAATTGTGAAATTTTTTGTTCTAGCTCTGAAAAATGCCAGTGGTAGTTTGATAGGGATTGCACTGAATCTGTAGATTGCTTTGGGTAGTATAGTCATTTTCACAATGTTGATTCTTCCAATCCAAGAACATGGTATATCTCTCCATCTACTTGTATCATCTTTAATTTCTTTCATCAGTGTCTTATAGTTTTCTGCCCACAGGTCTTTTGTCTCCTTAGGTAGGTTTATTCCTAGGTATTTTATTCTTTTTGTTGCAATGGTAAATGGGAGTGTTTTCTTGATTTCTCTTTCAGATTTTTCATCATTAGTGTACAGGAATGCAAGAGATTTCTGTGCATTAATTTTGTATCCTGCTACTTTATCAAATTAATTGATTAGCTCTAGTAGTTTTCTGGTAGGATTTTTAGGATTCTCTATGTATAGTGTCACGTCATCTGCAAACTTCTTCTTTTCCGATTTGGGTTCCTTGCATTTCTTTTTCTTCTCTGATTGCTGTGGCTAAAACTTCCAAAACAATGTTGAATAATAGTGGTGAGAGTGGGCAACCTTGTTTTGTTCCTGATCTTAGTGGAAATGGTTTCAGTTTTTCACCATTGAGAATGATGTTGGCTGCAGGTCTGTCATATATGACCTTTATTATGTTGAAGTAAGTTCCCTCTATGCCTACTTTCTGGAGGATTTGAATTTTGTCGAAAGCTTTTTCTGCATCTCTTGAGATTATCATATGGTTTTTAGCCTTCAATTTGTTAATATGTTTTATCACATCGATTTGCGTATATTGAAGAATCCTTGCATTCCTGGGATAAACCACACTTGATCATGGTGTATGAGCCTTTTAATGTGCTGTTGGATTCTGTTTGCTATTATTTTGTTGAGGATTTTTGCAGCTATGTTCATCAGTGATATTGGCCTGTTGTTTTCTTTCTTTGTTACATCTTTGTGTGGTTGTGGTATCAGGGTGATGGTGGCCTCGTAGAATGAGTTTGGGAGTGTTCCTCCCTCTGCTATATTTTGGAAGAGTTTGAGAAGGATAGGTGTTAGCTCTTCTCTAAATGTTTGATAGAATTCGCCTGTGAAGCCACCTGGTCCTGGGCTTTTGTTTATTGCGAGATTTTTAATCACAGTCCCAATTTCAGTGCTTGTGATTGGTCTGTTCATATTTTCTATTTCTTCCTGGTTCAGTCTCGTAAGGTAGTGCTTTTCTAAGAATTTGTCTATTTCTTCCAGGTTGTCTATTTTATTGGCATCTAGTTGCTTGTAGTAATCTCTCATGATCCTTTGCATTTCTGCAGTGTCAGTTGGTACTTTTCCTTTTTCATTTCTAATTCTATTGATTTGATTCTTTTTGCTTTTTTTCTTGATGAGTCTGTCTAATGGTTTATCAATTTTGTTTATCTTCTCAGAGAACCAGCTTTTAGTTTTATTGATCTTCGCTACAGTTTCCTTCATTTCTTTTTCATTTATTTCTGATCTGATCTTTATGATTTCTTTCATTCTGCTAACTTTGGGTTTTTTTTTTTTTTGTTCTTCTTTCTCTAATTGCTTTAGGTGTATGGTTAGGATTTTTACTTGAGATTTTTCTTGTTTCTTGATGTAGGACTGTATTGCTATAAACTTCCCTCTTAGAACCTTTTTTGCTGCATCCCATAGGTTTTGGGCCATCGTGTTTCCATTGTCATTTGTTTCTAGGTATTTTCTCATTTCCTCTGTGATTTCTTCAGTGATCTTTTGATTATTTAGTAGTGTACAGTTTAGCCTCCATGTGTTTGTATATTTTACAGTTTTTTTCCTGTAATTTATATCTAGGCTCACAGTGCTGAGGTCAGAAAAGAAACGATACGATTTTAACTTTCTTAAATTTACCAAGGCTTGATTTTTGACCCAGGATATGATCTATCCTGGAGAATGTTCCATGAGTACTTGAGAAGAAAGTGTATTCTGTTGTTTTTGGATGGAACATCCTTTAAATATCAGTTAAGTCCATCTTGTTTAATGTGTCATTTAAAGCGTGTGTTTATTTATTTTCATTTTGGATGATCTGTCCATTGGTGAAAGTGGGGTGTTAAAGTCCCCTACTATGATTGTGTTACTGTCAATTTCCCCTTTTATGGCTGTTAGCATTTGCCTTATGTATTGAGGTGCTCCTATGTTGGGTGCATTAATATTTACAATTGTTACATCTTCTTCTTGGATTGATCCCTTGATCATTATGTAGTGTCCTTCTTTGTCTCTTGTAATAGTCTTTATTTTAAAGTCTATTTTCTCTGATATGAAAATTGCTACTCCAGCTTTCTTTTGGTTTCCCTTTGCATAGAATATCTTTTTCCATCCCCTCATTTTCAGTGTGTATGTGTCCCTAGGTCTGAAGTCATTCTCTTGTAGACAGCATATATGCAGGTCTGGTTTTTGTAACCATTCAGCCAGTCTGTGTCTTTTGGTTGGAGCATTTAATCCATTTACATTTAAGGTAGTTATTGATATGTATGTTCCTATTACCATTTTCTTGATTGTTTTGGGTTTGTTATTGTAGGTTTTTTCCTTCTCTTCTGTTTCCTGCCTAGAGAAGTTCCTTTAGCATTTGTTGTAAAGCTGGTTTGGTGGTGCTGAATTGTCTTATCTTTTGCTTGTCTGTAAAGGTTTTAATTTCTCCATTGAATCTGAATGAGATCCTTGCTGGGCAGAGTAATCTTGGTTGTTGGTTTTTCCCCTTCATCAGTTTAAATATGTCCTGCTACTGCCTTCTGGCTTGCAGAGTTTCTGCTGAAAGATCAGCTGTTAGGGCTTCCCTGATGGCACAGTGGTTGAGAGTCTGCCTGCTGATGCAGGGGACATGGGTTCGTGCCCCGGTCTGGGAAGATCCCACATGCTGTGGAGCAGCTGTGTCTGTGAGCCATGGCCACTAAGCTTGCACGTCTGGAGCCTGTGCTCCGCAATGGGAGAGGCACAGCAGTGAGAGGCCCGCATACCACAAAAAAAATTTTAAAAAGATCAGCTGTTAACCTTATGAGGATTCCCTTGTATGTTTTTTGTTGGTTTTCCCTTGCTGCTTTTAATATTTTTCTTTGTATTTAATTTTTGATAGTTTGGTTAATATGTGTCTTGGCATGTTTCTCCTTAGATTTATCCTGTATGGGGCTCTCTGTGCTTCCTGGACTTGACTATTTCCTTTCCCTTATTAGGGAAGTTTTCACCTATAATCCCTTCAAATATTTTCTCACTCCCTCTTTTTCTATTTTTCTTCTTCTTCTGGGACCCCTATAATTCGAATGTTGGTGCATTTAATGTTGTCCCAGAGGTCTCTGAGACTGTCCTCAATTCTTTTCATTCTTGTTTTACTTTATTCTGCCATGTGGTAGCTATTTCCACTATTTTATCTTCCAGGTCACTTGTCCATTCTTCTGCCTCAGTTATTCTGCTACTGATTCCTTCTAGAGAATTTTTAATTTTATTTATCTTGCTCTTCATCATTGTTTGCTCTTTAGTTAAACATTTCTTGTATTTTCTCCATTCTATTTCCAAGATTTTCCATCATCTTTACTATCATTACTCTGAATTCTTTTTCAGGTAGACTGCCTATTTCCTCTTCATTTGTTTGGTCTCGTGGGTTTTTACCTTGCTCCTTCATCTGCTGTGTATTTCTCTGTCTTTTCATTTTGCTTAAGTTACCATGTTGGGGGTCTCCTTTTCACAGGCTGCAGGTTCATAGTTCCTGTTGTTTTTGGCGTCTGCCCCCAGTGGCTAAGTTTGGTTAGTGGTTTGTGTAGGTTTCTTGGTGGAGGAGACTGGTGCCTGTTTTCTGGTGGATGAGGCTGGATTTTGTCTTTCTGGTGGGCAGGACCGTGTCCAGTGGTTTGTTTTAGGGTGTCTGTGACCATATTATGATTTTAGGCAGCCTCTCTGCTAATGGGTGTGGTTGTGTTCCTGTCTTGCTAGTTGTTTGGCATAGGGTGTCCAGAACTATAGCTTGCTGGTCGTTGAGTGGAGCTCGGTCTTAGCGTTTAGATGGAGATCCCCGGGGGAGCTTTTGCCATTTGATATTACGTGGAGCTGGGAGGTCTCTGGTGGACCAATGTCCTGAAGTCAGCTCTCCCACCTCAGAGGCACAGGCCTGAAACCCGGCCGGAGCACAAGGACCCTGTCAGCCACACAGCTGATTTAGTCCTCTCTGCAGCCATCTGATATAGCTATTTGTGGTAAGACAACTAGTTATCCACCAAAGAGCAATCTCCCACTTTTTCCAGAGTAAGAGAATTGTAGCTCTAAAAGATGTATTTTTGTACAGACAATATGGTGATGAAAAAATCATACAAATCTTCTTCCTTCATGAAGCATTTTACATCATTGAATGGGAAAGGTAAAATATGTGTAATTTGGAAGTAAATAAGATAATCTCAGATAGTAGTAAGTGATATAGAAAATAGCAGGTTATGTGATAGAGAATGTCTGGTGTAGGTAGTGGAGGTTACAGATGGTGGAAGAGACATTTGAGTTGACACATGAATAGGAAAATCTAGACACGCGTTAATCAAAGGATGCAATGATATGCATATCAATTAATCGGCTACCTTTAGTATATGGGGAGAAGCAGCAAAATTATATTAAAGGATGAAATATTTTCCCATGGGAATTATGCTATTATTTCCATGTGGGAAATAACATGAGAGAAGTAAATCTTTATAAGAAACATTGGTCTTTTACATCTTTAACTATTCTCCAAGGAAAAGTTTTTGTACTTTACTAGACTACACCTGTGATCTTCTAGATATTGTGTATGTTTTTAAATAGACTTGAATCTCCTATTATAACTGTTTTCATTTGTTGAAAACAGAGAACATCTGGCCAGATGATGCATATCCTATCACATTTGGGGCCAGATCTGAACAAATATTCACTAAGCTTTTTTAAAATCCATAAAGAAGCTATTCAAAAGCAATTGGGTTTTTATAGCTGGTATTCAAAGTTAACAGATAAGCAGTTTGAAAGAGGATGTGCTGTTGAAAAATGGAAAACAATTGTATGGTAATAAGAAGATCTGGACTTGGCTTTGCCCCTCAGTGGTTTTACAGACTTGAAAACATCATTGAACCTCTCTGATTGTCTATGTCCTCATCCCTTAAAGGAAAATAATGGACTAACACCACTAAATTTCTGTCTCTAAAATTTTATGAAAATATAATTTGTTTTCCACAAATTCAGAGCCAATCCTTTCCCTTTTTCTTATGCACGGTTTCTACCTCACCTATTCCAGGCTCTTTTTCTATTTTCATTACAAGGGCCTTTTAATTTTTGAATGCCTTCTTTGAAATGAATAAATACATTCAATTCAAATCACAAGGTTAGTGTCTTTAAAATGTTTTTTCTCTCCAGTAAATTGAATGTATGTTTTTTATGCACTAGACACATTTTCCTCCTCATACTTAGAAATACTTTTATGTTTTGTGGTCTCTCAAGCATTTTAAAAACCGTTCATTCAAAGTGGGACTGTTCTGGCTTGTCTCATGTTTCCAAGAATATACAGTTATTCTAGAAGGCTTTGATTTAATTCACAGGGATTTCCAGATCTATTTGGGAAAACTCAATAATGTCTTTTCCTTAGAGAATATTTAAAGATGTAAAGACCAAGGTCTCTCATAAAGATTCATTTCTCTCAGATTATTTCCCGTATGTGAATGATAGCATCATTCTCATAAGAAAATATGCCATCCTTCAATATAATTCTGCAGCTTCTCCCCATGCACAAAAGATAGCCAATTAATTGATATGCATTTTAAAGAAGAATAGTGGTGGGATTGTGAACTCAGAGTCAAAATAAATAGCCTTATTCTTTTACATACCTCATTTGTGAATTTGAAAGACTTGCTTTATTTAACTTTCAAATGCAGAGAATAAAAACACAGTAATACCAAACATTTCTGAGTTCTTACTGCAAGGTGGGCTCTGTGACAATCACGTTATGTATAACACCTCATTTGTTATTCATGATACTACACGTAGGCATTCTCTTTTCAAAGACAAGCACGTTATGTATAACATCTCATTTGTTATTCATGATACTGCATGTAGGCATTCTCTTTTCAAAGACAAGGACTCTAACCTTTTGAAAAGAAGCAAAGCTCCAGGTCACAGGGACTCTCAATCTTTACAGGGCTGCTGGACTGTAAAATCCATGTCTTAACATCTCTCTATTATAAATGCCGATTTCTATCCTCACAAGTTAGGCACACCTACTAATATACAGTGAATTGTTTAAAAACTATTATGCCTATTCAGATAAAAAAAGATGGAGATGATAAAGATAAACATGATTAAAATGATGATGCTGTTGAAGTTGTCAGCCTCAGATTTAACCTTATGGGGGAAACTGATGTTTACAGAATTTGGCAATCTCTTAATTTGTAGTAATATCTGCTGCCCCCATGTGGTACACTGTATGACTATCCTCTTCTCAGTGCTTATTTCCCCCTCCGCCTGTGAAAAATATTCCTGTCCTATTACCTGTCTTCCATGATTCTTTCTGCCTGCTCTGGAAGGGAAATAGATAGTAAGGAATCATGATTATGGTTGGATGGAACTTAATGACTGATAATGTGTTCATGTGTGTATCTGAGCATGTTTGTGGACTCTTTTAACAAGAAAAAAAGAGAATTTGTTGAAAACATAGTGAAGGACTTTCTAATATAGAGGAGAAGCCACGAAACAAATTCCAGCGGAAAACTGTAGCAAGTCTTAGAAACTGTTATTCTACCTCTCTATCTCAACAATACCAGAATGAACAAACTCCAACTATTAACTCTATTCTTGCCTTGTTCAGGTCAATTATCAGAGTCCTGGAAGAGAAGATCTAACTGATGAAACTGAGGCTAAGGTCTAATCTCTTCAAAGTGCTAGCTGGAGAAAGGGCTGATGTAAGAGAAGGGACCTCCAGGATAGCTGCTGACTTTTGTAGTGGTAGCATGGGACATCTTGATTTACTGTAAAGTAAATAAGGATAAAATTTCCCGAAAGCATATTTAGATGACTTCAGCATGGAAAATTGAATACTGGGCAACCAAAACCCACAAAGCCCATTAAATGTATTATGTTACTAGTCACTTGAATTTCATTTAAATGTAATAGTTGTAGAAAAACAATGCTTTGGCATAGTGATATAGGGCTCTCATAGTGTGACAGTAGGAATTAGGAAAGTCACTGACTGATTTGTCAGTAACTTCATTTGCAGGGGTTTTTAACTTGTGATCTCTAAAGCCTAGGCATCCCATGAATGGCACCAAGGGGTTGTTGAACCAAAACATTGTATCTAAATATTTGAGAACATGTTTGCATGTGAATTATTTTTCTGGTCAGGTTTCACATAATTTATCATATTCTCAAAGGAATCTGTGTTATTCCTCACCAAAGTATAAAATATTTAATCTACTGAGTCATGTAAACCATAAAATATTTAACTAATGACAATTTCTGCCCTCAAGAAGTTCATGGTCGCATTATCTCTTCAAGGAAATAGATACATATAGAAAGATTGCTACACAATATGATAAAATAGTTTTTTGATAAATGGTATGGTAGGAAAGATTTCTACATGTGTATGGAATGTAGTAACTGGTATCAGACCAGTGCATGCACCTACAGACAAAAGGAAAGTTGAACAAAGTACAGAGATCATTTCTTTGGGTGTGATGAAGAGGAGGCAACATAAAAAGACTGACCAAGATTCAGCAGAGGAAGAATTTCAGGAAGATAAACTGACCTTCTGAAACTACTTTTATCCTGGGGGAGTTAATGATTCTGGCTGTGAGCAGGAGACCAAGAATCTAGGATTTGGAACCCAGAAGGCTTTTGCTGAGTAACATAGAGAAACAACAGAATTTTGGCAGATATTGAAAGGACCAGAAGCACATGACTAGTTATTCCCTCAATATACTTGCTAAACTCAGGTTTGTTGTGGGGAAGGCCATAACCTAAGCAGAAAAACAGAACAGAGAAAGGTTAGGGTTTGTGATCTGTCAAAGGACTGGGTTCCGCAGAATACAGCAGGTTCTTAGCCAAAAATCCTGGAAAGACAGCGGCAAAACCAAAGTTGACTCGGTCTTAAGAGGGCTTCAACCTAGCTTTAACTCAGCACCGCTAAAGATTTGATTAACATAAGCAATCACCACCCTGTCTGACTAGTGTGGGAATGGGTGAACTCACTCTTGAGAGACACAAGATCATCTGCAGCCTCTACGGTTTTTAAACTACTGTCTGGCATTCAATTAAAAAAAACAAAAAATCACTAGGCACACCAACAGACAGAAACTGGGAAATTGATGAAGAAATGAACAATTCCACCAGAAAATTATAATCCTTAAAAAAGAATCAAATGGAAAATCTGGAATTGATGAATATCAATAGTATCTAAAATTTTGAATTTATTAGATATGTCAATATGAAATGTGATTAATGAGCTCCAGAATAATTGAATTGAAAGACAGGTTTATATTATATAATCCAAATTTAGAATATAAAATAAAAATAAAGAAAAGAAATTTAGAGATCCATGGAACTTAGAGAATACATCTAATTTACATGTAATTGGAGTCCCTGGAATACAGTACAGAAAGAATGGGTCAGAAATAAGTGGATTAAAGAAAAAAACACACAAACCAAAAATGAAACAAAAACTAAACCACAGGCTCATCATAACAGGTCTGCTAAAATCCAAGACAAAGAATAAATATTCAAAGCAACAAAAAAAAAAAAGAAAAAGAGAGATGCATTACCATTAAAGAAGCAAGAATGAGACTGATAGTTGACTTCTCAGCAGAGATGATAGAGGCTCACATAAAATAAAAAGAAACAAACAGTAAATTAATCTTAAAAGAGAGGTATGCTTTGATATTATTTATACATGTGGTTTTGTCATATAGAGTTGACTGAATTCCAATACAGACAAAATCCACAAAGATTCTGAAAAGTTGTATTGGCAAAAACATCCCGTTTGTATTAAAAAGACTAAAAATATTCAAGTTCAAACATCTTCTGGCCTAAAAACGTCTATAGCCAGAAAACATCCTAAGAAACCATACTGGTCTCTAACACCAGTATATATATTTAATATATACCAGTGTTTATAAGAAGTGCATATCCTATAATGTCTCTTTAGATATGACCAACAAAAATGGTGGAAAGAAAAGAATTATGGAGACCAACAGATTTGAGAACCATCCAAATGAACAGATCCAGGGATCAATTAAGGAACAGTCCATGTCCCAAGGATAGCCAAATGCAGCGACGTTTGTCCACTGAGATTCCAGAATTTCTAAGAAACAGTGATTGTTATATGTTCCCTATTCATCACTCTTCTAAATGAGAACGTTTATTCTGTCCTTGAGCTAGGCATGTATAGGACTGACTTGTCTTTTTTTCCCTCTAAAGGTTGCAAACAGGAGGAGGAAAATACTGACCTGATATAAAGCATAAAATTCTGGCCTCTGAGCTTCATACCATGATCAGATCAGACTTTGGGAGAGTCTTGGGGAATGAGTAAATTTTGTGTGTTTGAAGGATATAAATAAATGTCAACAAGAGAGCAAACTGTGATAGACTGTGTTGTCCTTCCCAATGCTTCACTGTTCCCCACATCCAGATGTTTGTTAAGTGATTTTGCAGCACTTTTTGCTAAAGATGGGGCACATGTTGACGTTGGGTTTAGCTGTATGATTTGACCGATAAAATCTTGATGGAAGTGACATTATTCTAGTTCTCAACCAAGACTGGAAGAACAATGCATGTTTTCACCCATTTCTCTTGCATTTCTTCCATTGCCATAAGAAGAAAATGCCCTAGGTAGCCCACTGATCCAACAAGGATGAGAAATATGTATAACCAACTTTTAGCAACTGGAAACTCAAAACTGATGTTGTGAATGTAAGTTATTCAACCACTGTTGAGTGGCAGTATCCACTAAAATTTACCATTTGTATATCTAGCATTTCTATTTCTTGGTCTAGACTCCGAAGAAATACATGTCTATACATGCAAGACCACTGATGAATCTCATAAGCATAATGTTGAAAAAAAGAAGCCATACCCAAGACAATTAATAATGTATGATTCCAAAAAGCTCAAAGGAGGCCAAACTAATCTAAGATAATAGAAATCAGGGTAGTGATTACCCTTGGGGAGAAATGACCCTAGGAGAAATAAGGGGCTGTCTATTTGCTGCTAATGCCCTGTTTCTTGATCTGGGACCTGATTTCTGGGTGTTCATTTTGTAAAAATTCATCGAGTTGAAGACTCATGATTTATGTCTTTTTTGTATGTATGCTATTCATAAACAAAACACGCATTAAAAATACTGTGGGAAGGGCTTCCCTCGTGGCACAGTGGTTGAGAGTCCGCCTGCCGATGCAGGGGACGCGGGTTCATGCCCCAGTCCAGGAGGATCCCACATGCCGCGGAGCGGCTAGGCCCGTGAGCCATGGCCGCTGAGCCTGCGCGTCCAGAGCTTGTGCTCCGCAATGGGAGAGGCCACAACAGTGAGAGGCCCGCATACCGCAAAAAGAAAAAGAAGAAAGAAAAAAAATATATATATTGTGGGAAGATTAATGGAGGATATTCTATTCTTCTTTCACATTACCTCTACTTTTGCTGTCAAAAAAGCGTTAGTATCTTATACTTTAAAAATAAAGTTAATTAGAGAGTCTGATTTATTTATTCTTGGGTGAAGCAAAAATATGGATTAAAATACACATAGATTGCATTTATATTAAGCTTTGTATATAAGTAGGTATGCATCTGGTGTGGAGAGGGTAAAAGAAGTTAAAAAAAAATTCAAACAGGGGCAATGTTAGGAAAGGCAGAAAAACTGCAAACTATAAATTACATTGAATACACTCAAGGTGTTTTGTTGCAGCTAGTATTGGTTAGGCCATAGCTTGGGTTAGGCCCAGTCCAAATATATCAGAGCACTTAATAATTTCACAAATAGATTAATCCATAGTATGTGAGAAATGTGTCAAAAATGTTTGGCCAGTTTGGACTTCCTACTTTCTCAATCAGACAATGAGATTTGTCTGCAGCTTTTAAACTGCTCACAGCTTTGCTTCAGAAAGCTACTTCTGCCAGAGTAGAGACCAGAGTCACACCAGTTAGAAAAATTGTAAATGTTCAAGGCAAGAAATAAGCAAAGCCTAAACTTGATCCAGGGAAGGTAATTTCAATAATTGTTCTTTTGGTAACACTCCTAAAACCATTCTATGCAAGCATCGGGCCAATTCCACTTCTTCATAGGAACAAACTTGACTAATAATTCATTAGAAAATATAAACAAGAAATAAAGTTCCTCTTTACATAGCTAAGTCACCATAGTGTTGTGTAATGACCAGACAGACTCAGAGCCTCCATATGGGGCCAAAAATGTTTTCTCTCTTAATACTCTTATCCTCTCCAGTTTCTGCCACTATACTCCTCGGAGTAGAGTTCACTCTCCCATGAAATGCATAGCCTACCATTGGGACTGTGCGTCAGAAAAGACTGTACATATGACCCACAGCAATAAAACCCACCTTTATCCCATTTATGGAGTGTCCCTTTGAAACACTTTTTTTTTCAAGTATAAAACAGATTACATCTTATCTCCCCCCAAAAGACAGCTTAAAGTTATTCTAGCATTTTACTTATTTCCTTTCTTTAGTGCATGAAAATTTCTGGAGATGTTATTATTGTCTCTTTACTTCCCTTAGGGTACAAGGCAGGTTGGTAAATTTTGTTGGGTACATAGAAATCCACCTGTGGATTTCTCTCTAGTCAGTTAGAATAGATACATAGTTCATATAATAAAATCACAGAAGCACAGAATTGAAAGTTTAGAGACTATCTAGTCCAACACCCTTATTTGACAGATGAGGAAAGTCAAGAATAGATTTTTTTTTTTTTGTCCCGAATCACTCTCCTAGTGACTAGCGTCCTAGGGAGGAGAATGTAGGTCTCTGGAATCCTTTCTGTCTCAGAAACATTTTTTGAAAATAATTTTACTAGACACAATATTCTCCTACTCTCCTTCTTTTTAAATTTTTTTTTTTTTTTTTTTGCCGTGCTGTGCAGCTTATGGTATCTTAGTTCCCTGAACAGGGATTGAACCCAGGTCCACAGCAGTGAAAGCGCCAAGTCCTAACCACTGGACTGCCAGAGAACTCCCTCCTATTCTTATATACAAAGATCTAAAATATGACTTTCTTGCCTAGCTGCCTATATATCTATCTACCTATTGCCTATCTACCTCTAGACAGATAGGTAGACAGGTAGACAGATAGATAGGCAGATAGGTAGATAGGTAGATAGGTACGTAGATAGATAGGTAGGTAGACAGGTAGACATATAGGTAGATAGGTAGGTAGATAGGTAGACAGATAGGTAGGTAGGTAGGTAGATAGATAGACAGATAGGTAGGTAGGTAGATAGACAGATATGTAGATAGGTAGGTAGGTAGATAGGTAGACAGATAGGTAGATAGCTAGGTAGGTAGGTAGATAGGTAGGTAGGTAGGTAGATAGGTAGATAGGTAGGTAGATAGGTAGGTAGGTAGGTAGGTAGATAGGTAGATAGGTAGGTAGATAGGTAGGTAGGTGGGTATGTAGGAATGAGTGCCTCACCCGTGTGTGACATTAATTTGGTTGGCATGTACTTTTTTGGGGATTTGGCAGGACAACACTTGTGGAAAATGAAGATAAAATACTGGTGTTTATAAATACCCATACATATATGCAAACAATACCACATTCAGTTAAATGAAGCAGCTGAGGTATGTATTTAGTCAACTTAATATTTAGTTAATTAGGATCTCTCTTATTAAAACTCACACCTGGTGGAATATATATAATTTCTGGAGCTCTGCCAAGGGTTTGCAGGCCACTGAAAAGTGACAGAAGTATGAGAGATCAAGTATGTTTCCCCAAATTAAATGTTTTTCAAGTGTGCAGAAACAAATCAAAGTAATTTTTAGGACAGTGGCAGATGTCAAAATTTTTCGAGAGGTTCCATGCCTTATGAATATCCATTGAGTGCCCAAAAGGATTGCAAGACCAGGAAAGTATGTTCTATAGGGAAGTGCTGAGAGGCTGATGGCATATGATATACTTGCTTCCTGCCTTTATTGTGGAGTCCATGAATGCAAAGGGAACTCTATTAGGGAACAAGAAAGGAAAAAATGAACAGCATGGTTATGGGCTGCATGTTTGTGTCCCTCTAAAATTTTTGTGTTGAAACTCTAATCCCCTGTGTGCCTGTATTTGGAGATGGGGCCTCTAAGAAAGTAGTTAAGGTTAAATGAGGTCATAAAGATAGGGCCCAGATCATACAGGATTTGTGTCCATACAGGTAGAGACACCAGGGAGCTTGCTCTCTCCATGCACACATACTAAGGAAGGACCACGTGACAACATAGCAGTAAAGCAGCCATCTATGAGCCAGGAAGAGAGCCCTCACCAGAAAGTTAGCCCCGTTCTGGGACTTGATCTTGGACTCCCAGCCCCCAGAACGGTGAGAAATGCTGGTTAAGCCATCCAATCTGTGATACTTTTTTTATGGCAGCCCGAGCAGACTAATACAGACATAAAGAAATGCTTCTCCAATCACCCAATTTATTCTACTAGATACATGAGCTCTAGGGACTTGAAAGAAAGGAAGGAAGCACTTCCCTTTGAGGAATAAATCACAAAGTTAGGTACAAGTATCACCTACATAGAATCACTTAGTTGTTTCAAAACGCATGCTTTCAAACATGCTCAAAATTAGCCTGATGTTGAACTGGGAACTTGTGTTATTAGCAAGATTCTGTAAGAAACTTCTGAACAATACATTTTGATAACTGCTACCTTAGGAAGGTAGTAAATGTCAGTCGAAGAAAGGTCTCATGTGACTTACCCTGCAGTTTTGTCCTTGGCTCATTCTGTTTAAAATATTCTGGAATGAATAAAAAACTACATCTAGAATAATAAACAATGCTTTGAATGATGCTAAAATATGATGAAGAAAACTTGAACCAAGATTTATAATAAATTAATAAAACAACCCATCTAAGTCATAAAATTCAACAAGAATACATGTAAACACCCTGGATTTGTACATTAAAAATATTTGAAAATTTCATAATGAAGAAGATCCTATTGACTGAGATATTTCTTATTTATACCAGGACTCTCTTTTGGTAGCTATGGCCCTGCAGGGAACAGGTGTTGTGATAGCGATGAACTTGAGTGAATTCATGAGCTTCATGAAATTAATGTGCCACATGGCAGCACGTCCATGTGACATCCCAAGCTTATCACAAAGCAGAATATTTTTACACATAACATTTTAGAATCACCTCAGCCCCCAGAGTATTTGTGTGAGTATGACTATGCGTGCATCTGTGTGAAGTGTCTGTGTGTGTGTATATGTTGTGTGTGTTGATGAGGTGGGAAGGAGCCTGTAGGTTATAAGGAAAAGACAGAATTTGCTTCTAATTCTGAAAGGCTTATTCTCCGAAATCTTTTCCTGTTCTCCCCTTTAAGCTACATTATTTTTTAATTTCAACATCTGCCTATATGCCTTAGGAGATTTGATCTTTACTAGTGTTCCTGGCACTTTCAAGAGTTTATAGTTCAGGAAATATATGAAGATATGATTAGATGTATCATTTTGTTTTTTTCACCAAGCCAACCTGCCATGCGAGCTCTGACCAATCATATTTAATTTTCTTTTAACTTAGGGTAATTTTTAATAATTTGATCATGATTTCTGCTTAGGGTAATTTTTACATATTTCAAGACTGTTTCTTCTCATTTTTCCTTTCTGGGAGCCCTCTCCTTCTGGATGTCCTTAAGTTCACATGCTCGCTCTGCTGGGTCTCCCAGATCTATCCTGTAGGCCTCTTATGTGTTTTCTCATTTTTTATATGTCTTTATGCAGTTTTGCTTTATATATTAAGATATTTCTTCCAGCACATCTTCCAGGCCATGAGTGTATCATTGAAAATCATGGTTTTCTTTCCAGATTTATGTTACGGGACACAATGCAACCCACAACAAAAACTGCTTGGTTTTTTTCCAAATGGCATCTTATTCAGAAACTCAATCTATAAAACAGATAAACTGAGCAGATCTGGTTAAGTGAGAGTGGGGGCAAAGCACAGCTGACCTTGACTCTACCTCACCTGCTCAAAGAGCCACTGAAACGCCACCAAGGCACTTGCAGCCTCCTCAAAGCACAGTTTAAAAATGGTTATTGGACAGCTCCATTTCTGGATAGCTGTATGCTAAACCATGGTATGGGGAACCATAATTTATTTTAATAATCTGACTTTCCTAGACATTTCAATCATTTATGCTTTTTTGTTACTAGTACAAGCAACATGGTGCTAAGCAACTGCATAGCTAAGCTTTGTGTTCATTGTTGATCATTTCTTTAGTGATATTTCCTAAAAATGGAAAGGATTTTAAGTACTTAAGGACATTAGCACATGATGTCCCATTGCATCCTCTCAAAAAAACGAAAGTTGTTGTCCTAGATTAATTCTCTTCCCAGCTTCACACCATGTACTTTTAGGTTTAGCAGGCATTCATCACAGAATACTGTGCTTCAAGATGGAGTCATTTTGTTCTAAATTATTTTTAAGTAAGTGGAAGAAAACTACTGGCCCTGCAGTGGCCCTGAAATACCCCACCCCAAAGTCAGAGTCTATTCTCACTTAAAAGAAAATAGATTTGAAGCACTGAGAGGGGAGATATTAGGCAGAGAAAGAGCCTGTAAGCATACAACTCATTGTCCCACTGTATTCGTTTCCTAGGGTTACAACAAATTACTACCAACTAGTTGGCTAAAATCAAGAGATATGTATTGTGTGAAGGCCAAAAGTCCAAAATCAAGGTGTTGGCAGGACCATGCTCCCTTTGAAGGCCCTAGGAAAGAATCCTTCCTTGTCTCTTCCTAGAATTTGATGGTGGCCAGAAATCCTTGGTACTCCTTGCCTTGTAGCTGTGTCATTCCAGTCTCTGCCTCATTCATAACATGGCTTACTTCCCTCTGTGTCCTCTGTGTCTTCAAATATCTCTGTCCTTACAAGGACATCAGCCATTGGATTTAGGGCTCACACAATTTTGCCTGACCTCATTTTAACTTGATTACACCTGAAAAGACCCTATTTCCAATTAAGATCACATTCACAGATACCAAGAGTTCAGAGCTAAGTACATTTTGGGAGGAACACAATTTATTCTCTATCAGGCATAACTGAATTCTGGAAGAAGGAAGGTTCCTAGGTTTGGGGCTGTTCTAAAGAGAAGTTCAAGGGAGTCCCTAAGATTAAGGTGGCCTTCTTTAGTTTCACGCAGTGTGATCGCTGACCCGTCTCCAAGTGACATCCTGGATTGGAAGCACTTTTTTGTGAAATGGAGCCACCGGCCACCTACTTTCTGCATCAGAAAGATAAACACACAATTTAAAGAAAACTCTACATGGTCACAGAAACTAATTGTATCCAGGTATAAGACAGGATTCTGCAGTGTGCTCTTTGCAATCGCTGGGCACAGAGAGAAGAGTGGAATGTGCCCATTAAGATAAGTGGCACGTTTAATTATAAACTCAGAAACAAAGGTTTCAGAACTTTCTGTGAGGGAGCACATCACATTTCCTGCACCTTTCAATACACCATACCTCTCTCCTCGTACTCACTCCTGTGTATAATCCCTTTCCCTTAAGCATGGTGGGCCCTGTGATTTGCCTCTAACCAGAATATACATGATTATGTGTAGATAATTATATTACATAAGATTGTAACACTTATGTTGGGAGGGTCGTCTCTCGCCCTTGCTAGCTTTAAGGACAGAAGCTGCCATGTTGGTAATGTCCATATAGCAGAGAACTGACAGCAACCTCAGAAAAAAATCTTAGCAAAAATTGAGGACCTCCATTCAAAAATCCACAAGGAATGGACTGCTGCCAGCAATCACTTGAGCTTCAAAACAAATCCTTCCTTCGGGAAGCAGCCGCATAGCACAGGGAGATCAGCTCCGTGCTTTGTGACCACCTAGAGGGGTGGGATAGGGAGGGTGGGAGGGAGACGCAAGAGGGAGGGGATATGGGGATATATGTATACGTATAGCTGATTCACTTTGTTATACAGCAGAAACTAACACAACATTATAAAGCAATTATACTCCAATAAAGATGTTAAAAAATATATATCCTTCTTCGTTCAAGCCTCTGATGAGAACTAACTCCCAGCCAACATCTTGATTGAAGTTTTGTGAGAATCTAAAGAAGACCCTACTAGGTTGTAGGTTGTATTCAGGCTTCTGCCTTACAGAAAACTGTGAGATAATAAATGTGTCTTGTTTCAAGTCACAATGTTTATGGTAATAAGGTTACATACCAATAGATAATTCATACGTGGCATATGCCAACTCTGAGCATTTACTTAAACTTCCTGCAACCCTAAGATTAAGGATTCTGGAAACACATTTGGATCCACCAAAAGTAAGTGCCATAAGGTATTAGTGATGTTTTTAGGGAACGTATTTATGAGAAGTAGTACACTTAATGCTTAAACTCCATCCTACTCTAACTTATACTCTGTGAGATCAGCAAAAAACAAATGAAATGTTTCCACACGTTATCTCCTGTCATAAAGGTCAATGCTGTAGGCAAAAGGATGTAAAGTTGGTGGTCATGAAAGGGACATGGGTGAAACAGGCTATGTTTAAGTGCTTTTGCGTAAATTGTGTGAAGGGTTATGACTACAGAAAACTGGTCCAGGCTAAAAGACTCAGCTGTTACTAGGCTAAAGAAAACGGTAGTTTTGAAAGATGCCGGTCCAGTGTTTCTGTGTCTAACCGTGTTTCAACAGAAGCTGAATTTCTCACTTTTTATGTGAAATTTCCTACTTTTTAAACATCCACTAATTTTCATGCACAGCTATTATATTAATTTTCTCACCATGTTTGCTGCGCTGTTGAGTCACAAGCTGCTACTCGTGTGCTTTCTTTATAGAGTTCACAGCTTGATCCTTTAGGCAGCACTAAAGTTACCAGCGCCATTTCACTTCTACCCATTTGGAAGGCAATTATGATATAATCACCAACTTAATTTTTCTCCAAGCTTATATAATTAAGTGGTAGAATGAATACCTAAGGATGACATGCATGGAACGCACCATATTGAGTTAATCATACTGAAGGCAAGACTCTGCCCTCAGTTTTGTGCACAGACTTGCAATATTGGTGGGAGCTGCTTACGAATGTTGGTCCAAAGAGCTGCTGAAGCAGAAATCATGATATGTACATGGCATTTTGTAATCCACATCAAGGTCTTACTTTTTTCCATTGATGACCAAGATGGTCATCAATTTAATGAGCTCATCATTGAGTAGACAATTCTGAATAATTAATTACATCTCCAGTTTGTCAGCAATATTGAAGAAACACAGACTCTAGCACAAAGCTTGAGGATCAGTAAGGAAAGAAAGCATGTTCTCGTCCCCAGAAAGCTTATAATTTACTGGAGACAATGAATAAAGGTCAAACAACTATAAGTAAGTTACTGGTTTGTCATACAGGCTGATCTCAGAAGAACTTTGATAGAAAACAGCTTTATCCTCTCACTGTTTCTACAAATTCATTTTGTGGACTAACTGTTATTGTTCTAGTGGATGAAATATTTGAGTGGTCCCAAAACTCTTTTGGTAGCCAGCTAATAAATAAATTGTCCTTTTACTTTGGCATATACACTGGAAAGGTACAAATGCTTAATGATGGTAGATCTAGTTCTGGCCCACCTTCTTTGCAAGTTCTCCATAGAAGTTCTAGCACATCACTGTGGAGCTTGGGGAAACTTGGTACCTATTGTTTTATTGACCTTTGGTGCATCTGCTAAAACCACAGGAAAAGATGTTATTTACCGTCCTGTTACCAATGCAATGAAGACAAATGTGAAAATATGTAAAATTTTGAAATGAAAAATTATTTAATGCTAGAAGAGAGGGTCTATCTGGATTCAGCTAGGCAAGTATTGAAATTACACTTTATTGAGCACTTAGAGTACACACTGCATCACTTAAAGCTCACAACAATCTTATAAAAATTTAAAATTGAATTTAAAATAGCTGAGTAAGATTGACTGTGTTTCAACCCCCATCTAGTACAACTTGATGTCTGATCTTGGGAAAAGCGTTGAGCTTCTCTGATAGTCATCTGTACAATTTCTTCATCTGTTAAATGAAGATAATGATTACAACTAACAAACGATTAATCTATTCCAGGGACTATTCTATATATTTTACATGGATCATTTCATTTAAAACTCATCATAACCTTATAAGGTAAATACTACCACCATCATGCCAACTTTGCTAATGAGGAAAATGAAGATCATGGTGGATAAATAAGTAGTTGCCAAGATCTCACAGCTATTTGGACCTCGGAAGTTTATTTCTAAAACCAAAGATCTTAAATATTTTAACATATTCCTCACCTGCTATGGCTATGGTGAAATTTAGTAATGCTTATAAAGTAACAGGAACATAAAAGGTTCTCAATTCGTAGTTGTACATATGAATCAGAGTAATAATATTCAGATAGGAAAATTTAGAAAGACTGAAGAGTTATTTCAAAGGAAAGGTGACTACTGATTTATTTCCCATGTTATTTTATTCAAATATTTTTCACACCAGGGTATTCTTTTCTCATCATCAAAAGACCTCTGTTCTGAGCACAGCATCTTTTTTTTTCTTTTTTTTTTTTTTTGAGCACAGCATCTTTAGGGCCCCCTGTGAGTTGGGTATTAATAGCCAAAGGAAAGAATGTTCTTCCTGCTCCAGCCTCTGCCCCCCTTGGAATTGGAGAATAGCCACTGGGATAAGCAGAGCCAATGCCATGTGGTATTTCCTAACAGCCGTGCTATTTCCAGTTGGTTTCTTTTGCTTTTAATGAGAGGAAACTTCTCTCCAATTTGAACAGCAATTCTCCATGGATCCTGCCTACAGAGCAATGGCAGCTAGATCTCACTCCAATTACAAATGGGAAGCTAGCTGCCAGTGAAATTTCAGAGTACTAGCAAGGTTATGCTCACATGGAGATTTAGGTTGGTCCTTGGTCTCCCCCATAGAAAAAAACCCCAGGTAGTCCTCTGGGGAAAGGAGGGGTTATGAGTAAGAAGGCATCCTTCTCTGCATGTTTCCTTATCTGTGACACCAGCACCAATACATGTTGATCAGGCCACAGCCAATCCCTGGGTCCATTCTTGGTAAATCATAACATCCTGGTTTTCTAAACTAAAAATTGGCATTTCTCATACAAGCTATGTAGCCTGGCTAGAAAACAAATGTAGAAAAAGTGTGTGCATGTGTTCAGTAGGTAAAATGAGAGATTTCTTATGCATACACTAAACTTAAAATAAGATAAATAGAAATTTTAAATGATAGGGTGATATAAGACATTCAAGCATTGTAAAAGAATTTGGAATTATGACCATAAACAGTCATGAGGACATTACCAACATGAATTCAAAACCTGAAACAATTTTATGGTTGTAGAAGTTTTAATAGAGGTAATTTAGATACTGGTTGCCTTAAAAATTGGTACAATAGAGTTACTTCTGAAATGTAATATTTTTTAATCAGTTTGCAGTGGGAGTTTTTATGTGTCTACATGTACTCACAATTCATGCATACTCAAGTTTAATGTATAGAAGCTGAGGCAGCTATGGTGTTCTGGGAAAGATCACTGAACTCAAAATTAGCAGACCTTGGTTTGAGAGCCAGTTTTACCCCTTGTGATTAGCACTTAGAAAAATCACTTAATCATATAGGCCTTGTTTTACATCATGTGGAGATTATAATGCCCACTTTGTTGTTCTGAGAAGCATAATGAGATAAAAGATATAAAAGTACATAATGTTTTATTTGGTTCATTGCAATAGTAGTTTCCAAATCATTCCCTTGGAAAATGAAGGCAAAAATCTATTATGAATCAAGCTTATTTTCTGAAAAGATAACAGATTGTGTAGTATGGTGGTTAAAATGTTTTCTAGTTAGACATATTTGAACACTTAATAATGTATAACACTTATATAGCCCTCATTAAATCACAGTGGTCTAAGCACTTTACATATATAAACCCATTTAATCCCGCAATCCTATAAGGTAGCTTGATATTGTTACCCTCCTTTCAAAGACAAAGGAAACTGGGTCAGGAAGAGATAAAATAATTTTCCTAAGATCCTGCCTATAACCAGTCATTACATTTTTAAAGCCTCAGTTTCTTCCTCTGTGAATTGGTTATAATAATAGTCCCAACTTTTATTAGGTGAAGAGGAAATATGAAACTTACCTAAATTGTGTGGCATGCAGTAAGAAGTTAGTGTTAACTCTTAATATAAATTCTTAAAGATTATAAAAGTGAGGCTAGATGAGAGTATCAAAGCTTGAGTTTAGCTGCTAGAAACAGATACCTATAATAAACATGGCTTTAGAAAGATGTTGTGTTCTTGTTTTTGTTTTTCTCTCATATAAAGAGGGGACCAGAGACAGGCAGTTTATAGAGGTGATATAAATTAATACTACTAGGATCCTTCTATACCTCTTTAAGGCTGTGCTTGTAAGCTTATGGTCACAAGATGCCTGCCAGGATTCCATCCATCAAATGCAGATTCCAGACAGGAAGAAAGGAAGGGCCAAAAATCTAAAGGGTTTGACCGTTGAGTATGCCCCATTTTTAAGATTTCCAAGAAGTCCAGACCAATGACTGCATTTCATTAATAAAAATTTTGTTGCATGGTGAACATGCGAGGTTCCTTGAGTAAAGTGATGGAGAATGGTTATTGGATAGGCAATGAGCAGTTGTTGCCACCCAAGATTAAAAGAATCAGTTTCAGTGCTAATTGCTGGTAAATGCCTCCCTAAAGACAGTGGTGTGAACATTGCTCCAAATTTGCGGGTAGCCTTAAAAATGCAAAGCCAATTTGTTTATCAATGACATGATTATGCATCTTTATAAAATGAAAATCTTTTAATTTAAAATATATCAATTAGGGGCTTCCTTGGTGGCGCAGTGGTTGAGAGTCTGCCTGCCGATGCAGGGGATGCGGGTTCGTGCCCCGGTCCGGGAAGATCCCACATGCCGCAGAGCGGCTGGGCCCGTGAGCCATGGCCACTGAGCCTGTGCGTCCAGACCCTGTGCTCCGCAACCAGAGAGGCCACACAGTGAGAGGCCCGTGTACCGCAAAAAAAATAAAATAAAATAGATCAATTATAATAAAATCCCTAAGACTTCTAGGTCAGCTTCCTAGGGCTGCTGTAATAAAGTACCACAAACTGGGGAGATTAAAACAACAGAAATTTACTCTGTCGCACTTCTAGAGGCAGAAAGCCCAAACTCATAGTGTCACTAGGGTTGGTTCCTTCTGGAGGCTCTAAAGAGAGAATTCATTCTGTGCTTGTTTTCTGTTTCTGGAGGCAGCTGGCAATCCTTGGCATTCTGTGGCTTGTTGACACACCTCTGTCCTCACCTGGCCTTCCACTCTGTGTGTCTGTGTGTCTTCTCTTTTCTGTCTCTTACGTGGACACTCCTCATTGGATTTAGAGCTCACCCTAATTACAGGATGATCTCATCTAGAGATCCTTAACTTACTTCTTCACAGACCTTATTTGCAAAAAAGGGCAAATTCACAGGTACCAAGAGTTAGTATTTGGACATATCTTTTTGAGACCACTGTTCAACCCACTGTACAACCAAAGGACAGAGTGAAAGGGTTAGGGAGGTCATATGCATAGTGTCAAGATCTTAATAGCTCAGACTGGAATAGGGTTGAGGTAGAGCCAAAGAGAGAACATGGCAGGAGTCCATTCATTGATCAGCGCTATCTGGGAGCATCACCATTCATCGAACTCCTTCAAGGAAAGAGTATATTTATCTGATCCCCCAAAGAAGCAAAGGCCCAGTTATCCATGCTGAGATTAGTTTTTAGTTTATTCTAGACCAACGGAAAGAGTAAGCAGATCTTTGTGTCCATGATTATTTTTTTTCTTTCAGAACAGCACTGACTCCAGCATGTATGGCTTCCTCCCAATACCACTCAACTTTAAAAACTGCTTTGATGGAAACAGCTAATGAAATGTAGGTAATATTTTGGTTGTTTTTCTTTATAACTGACACATTTTGGAGGGTTTCTATACCAGGAGTCTACAAACACATTTGTTTAGAGGGGTCAATGAAATAAGCTTTGTATTAAAAATTCATTGCCCTCTCCACTTAACTTTTTTTTTTTCATTTCTGATTGAAGAAAGAGTTCAAGAATTATTTTCATTTTCCCTCACTTGAATTGTAAGAAAAGTGATGTCAAAGTTCCATGGAAAAATGGCAACTGACCCTAAATGTTAGTGGCATGGAGTCAATGGAGAATGAGGGGACTGGGACAAACTAGAGGAAGCTGGGCCTGTCCTAAGAGGGACAGGTACGACTCAGTTATTTTTGATTATTATCCTAAAGGAATGAAGGTTTGGGGGGACCAGATCTTCTCAATATTTTTCGAAAAGTAGCCAGGAATGCTATCTTTTTATAAACAATGTTATAATTCTCAATTCTAAAACATTGGCAACTGGTTAGAAATTCTTCCTATTTTAATAATCATTGAGCAAATTAATCCTGTGCAGATCAAGCAAAAATTATGTGTGATAAATTCAACTTATAATCTCTGCATACACATATACAGGTGAATGCACACAGATACATGTTTCTGGCAAACACCACAATTCTGTATTATAAATCCAGGCACATGCATGTCAACGAGACAATGACATCCCTGTCTTTAAGGAAACCTGCAGCAGGTGTATTTTTCTGAGTTCTGCATAACAAGGCCGTTTCTTGCTGAAGGAATATTTTTACTATCTGATCTGGCATGTCAACTTGTTTATAATTGTCTTGTCAGATGTTTGCTTAAGACTTTTCTTTTACATCTGTGGTTTGATATTAAAATGAGTTACACGGATCAGGCTGGGTTTCGTCAGTCACTTTGAGGGTCTTTTTTTTTTTTTTTTTTTTTTTTGGG
>NW_020175319.1:340754-354306 GCF_003031525.2 Neophocaena asiaeorientalis asiaeorientalis
GCGCAGGTCCAGCGGCCATGGCTCACGGGCCCAGCCACTCCGCGGCATGTGGGATCTTTTCGGACCGGGGCACGAACCTGCGTCCCCTGCATCGGCAGGCGGACTCTCAACCACTGCGCCACCAGGGAAGCCCTGAGGGTTTTTTTTACAGTTTCATATATTTGGCTGATAAAACGATGCTATTGTCAAAGCCTCCAGGACTGAGTACAAGACCAAAGTCTTAAACAAGTCTTCCTTTCACATCCTACCAAGTTCCATATTCTATTCAGGGTCTCACTGATGATATACACATTTTTCTTTGATGATTAGTCGGCCTGAATCTTGGTGGTACAACTTGTCTCCAAGGTCTTGGAATAAAATTCCATAGGTTCCTTGGAAACGTACTTTGTTCTGTTTTAAGTTCCTTGAAGAAAAGAAGAGAAAACAACTCTTCAAACTTTACAAATTAGGGTACCCTCTTATACTTATGCCAGGCATTAAAAAGACAAAGCATTCAAGTCTGTAATCCTTCAACAAATAACGTTTTTATTGAATGATTAATCTGTGCTCAGCTTTGTGCTAGAATCTAAGACATCATTCATGTTTCCAATTCTCAAGCCTTGAACCCTTGAGAAAGGTTATGAGAATTTCCTTTATGGATAATGTATCCCTAAGGAGTCTCCAAATCCACTCTTTCTAACTCCTATTACAGAAATTCACATGCTGACCACGCCAATCCTCTAACTCAGAGTTCCAGTACTTGGAAATCCTGGAATTTCTACCCAGAGATGAATGAACAGTGCTAGGCTCCACTAACAATCCTAGCCTGAAGGTGCCCATGTCAACTCAAATTTTTCAGAAGTTTCCAAAGATATATCCAAATAGATAGCATGAACGTATTTTAAAGAAGAAACAAATATAATAGGACTCTTTTGTAACGCTAGCTTAAGGCACTAAAGGGCTATCCATATTTCAGAAGGAAGGTTAAGAGGAACTACTGGAGGATATGGTGGTAAGGATGCCGGAAGTTCCAGATTCTGGCCTCAGGCTATTGTGCTCTTCAGCCTTGCACAATTCTCAAAGAACATAAAACACAAGAAATTAGAGCAAATTAATGTCAACCCCCAAGTTGTTTTTGAGCCCCACACGTCAATGAAAATCTCTGGTGAGCCAGATTAGACTAAACAAATGAGCTTAGGAGATAAATCCAAATTAGCATCTAGGCATGCCACATGCCAGCTCCAACAGAGAAAGAGGCAGAAACGGAAATCGACCGCTGTGTGCTCCTCCTTTGCACCCTTGTGACTCCACCCTTCCATAAACACAGCCCAATCGAGGTTCTGAAGTCTCCCCAGTCAAAACAGAGTTTCTTCAACCTGGAGAGAAGTGAAGATGGGAGCATGTACAGGAGGTCTTGAAAGCATGCCCTTTCTTAGACATGAACCCCACTTCATAGACTCTAAGTTACAAGAAGAAATAGTCCATAGTTTACAGGACAGTCCCATGTCATGTAACGTTACTTTTTAATGAGTGAATCATGAAATGTGTAACAAGTGATTTCATATTTACAGCCTACACTTTTTTCCAATAATCAAATGTGCAGATCTGAAAATTTTATGTCTCTTATTAGAACATATATAGAATTAAGAAAATTGTTCTCCAGGTAAATGAACAAATAATGTCAACACTGTGCCATCACTGCAGAAACAGGGGTGTGTTCAAATAGCAAAAGCACAGATGAAGGAGGGATTAATTCTATGGGGCATGCAGAGGAGCCAATCCCAGAAGATGTCACTGAGAAGGCTCTATCTACTGTAAAGGATAAGTAGAAGTTCAGAAGGCAGATGGGGGGAGAAAGGCTTTTCTGTCAGAGGAAGAAAAATGCTCAAAGGCTTAGAAACTTAAAGCAGCACGGTATGTTGGAATGTGAGAAAATAGTTGGTCTGTATGGCCTTATGTCTTGATAAACGTGAGGACAGAGGAGAGGAATTTAGATGGTTCGATAAGTAAAGGAATCCAAGATTGTTTCTGGCACCTTCACAAAAGCCTAATAATTATATTACCTCTGTTCTGTGTCTTGATTTGCTTTTCCAAATACTGAGAAATAATTAGAAAGCAATTTTTTTACAGTGAGAATCTAATATTTCTGTCTGGATTAATAACCTGCACTACGGAGAATATACTTACAGGAAACTAATGATGGCTAATCTCCAGCAGGAGCATGTACTAAGGGTACCTAACCCCTGCAGCTTACCACACTGAAAAGGAACCATGTTGGGAAGTTAATTACTGGAGGGTAGGGAGTGGCCAAGAGGCCCTGAGGCATAAAATAGACGGAACCATGTTTGGGTTCTTTGGAACAGTGGGAATCTCTCATCATTTATGCAATTTATTCCTCCAGAATTTGCCCAGCACAGCTTGGTAATGCAAACATTGAACACTGGGGGAAACAAACAAGCAAAATAGATTAAGATGTCTATGTTTATTATAATTCAGAACAAGTGTAAAGTCATCCTAGAACATTTTGCAATGTGTACCTACTCCATGCACAAGATTAAAACAAATACCTTGCTTATTTTCAATATTAAGCTTAAGTTAGAGGAACTTTGGCATTGATTTTCACAGAATGTATACTAGCAACCAGCTCAACATGCTAGAACCTTCTAATGTTGACCCAATATCATAGAATATTAAAATTGGTTTTGTTGCCATTACTATGGTACAAAATCTTCTATGTTGTTTTTATTATTTTAAAACTGAATTTCTCTTTGAATGTTTTCAAAACCAAATGCAAATTGGAGTGTAAGGTAAAGATTCTCATCCTCATCCATATCTTTTCCCCAATGCTTTTGTTTCTCATGTATCCTTCCAGATATGATTTATGTATATATGAGCAGCTAAAATGACACAACCTTTTTTTCTGTTTCCATAAAAACAGTGGCATACATGATACACTTCATGAAACTTGTTTTTTTCACTCAAAAAACAGATATAGGCAGTGGCTGTACATAATGAACTTCATCATTTTATACAGCTGTATACTATTCCATTATTTGAGTGTACAAACATTTATGTAACTAGCTCTTATTTATGGTCATTTAGGATGTTTCTAAATTTTGTCTTTAATAATGTCACAATGAATAACTTTGTTCACTTGTAATTTTGAACCCACGCAAGAACATTACTAGGATAAATTTAAGAAGTCTTATTAATTGTGTTTAGAAATGGGCAAAAGACATGAACAGATTTTTCACCAAAGAGGATATACAGATGACAAATAAGCACATGGAAAGATGTTCAGCATCATTAGCCATTAGGGAAATTAAATTTAAAACCACAAAGAGATATCACTATAAACCTATCAGGATTACCAAAGTAAAAAATAGTAACCACACCATATATTGGTGAGGGTGTGGAGAAATGGGTCACTTATACAATGTTGGTAAGAATGTAAAATGCTAAAGGCACTCTGGAAAACCGTTTGACAGTTCCTTAGAAACACGGAACTACCCATTGGACCCAGCAATTGGATTCTTGGGCATTTATGGCAAAGAAATGAAGACTTAGGTTCACCAAAAAGCTGTACAAAACTGTTTAAGGTAGTCTTATTCATAAAGGCCCCAAGTTAGAAACAACCCAAATGTCCTTCAATGGATGAATTGTTAAACCATGCTACACTGAGTACTACTCAGCAATGAAAAGGAACAAACTATTGATATATGTGACAATCTGGACAAATCTCCAAATAATCATGCTGAATGAAAACAGCCAATCAACACTGTGTAATTTATACAGCATTCTAGAAAAGTCATAATTAAAGAAATGGAGAACAGATTCATGGGTTAAAGGTGGTAGGGGTGGGAAGGAAGTATATATGGCTATAAAAGGGCAATATGAGGGACCCTTGTGGTGATGGTAATGTTCCGCATCTTGACTGTATCAGTGTCAACCCTGGTTGTAATACTGCAAGACGTTAACCACCAGGGGAAAGAAAATGGGTAAAAGGATACAAGGGATCTCTCTGTATTATTTCTTACAGCTGCACATGAATCTATAGTTATTTCAAAATAAAGAGTTTAATTACAAAAAAAGTCTATTTGTAGTGTCAAAAGATATGTGCAATTATACATTTAGTAAATATAGCCAGACTGACTTCATTTTTCTTTTCTTTTCTTTTTTTTAATTTACACTCCAGCTAGTAGTGAGTGGGAGAATCTTGCTTTCAATACTTCGTGAATTTGTGTCTCCAAATCCAACAGGTAAAATGGTGAGGTTTTCATTCTTTTTCTGAATGTGTTTCTCAACCAGAAGAGACAACTCTGCCATTTCCCAATTAAAACAAAAACAAACAACTTCAATGACAAAAATAAAGTAAGCTTCCTCTTATATTAGGAAACAAGAATCTAACATAAAAGCACCAGTGAAGTGGATTCAAAATTCCACTTCCAGCAAAAAAATGTTAAGTCTTTCGTTTTGTGAGAATCCTGCTGGTGACCAACAGTATTAAAGGTGGATCCAAAAGTGGGTGACAAGAGTAGATTAATGTAGCCAGAGTTCTTTAGGGTTTTGGGTTTTTGGTGGGTTTTTTTTTGCATAAATGTAATTGATTTCATTTACTTACTGTTAGGTTTGAAATATCCATATATTACATACATATTCAAAAAGCTGACTTTATGTCACATATGTCTTCCTGCACCTGGCAAAAACAAAAGGCTCTTCCTGGTTTTGAGAGCCCATTTATTAACATCCAAGTAACAAGTAGGCAAGAAAAAATCACAGTGAAACAATTAAGAGCAATTATCACATTATTGAGTTTTGAGAGGCATTTTAGCTTTAGATAATTGATGTCAAACCAGCTGTGAATCAAATAGATGTACTTATGACCTGCTAGACGTTTCTAGTGCTTCCAACAAGCTAGCTCCAGCAAGCCAAAACATTGCTTTAGGAATTTCCAAAAATAAAAGAAAAGGTAAACTAAGGGTTGCTTGTGTTTTTTGTTGTTGTTTTTCTTTTTTGTCTGGTAGACAATTATGTTACCTGGTGTTCAGAATTCAAACATTAATATGCATGTTAATCACCTAAGCATTTCGCTAATGGGGATTCTGATTCAGTAAATCTGGAGTGCGGCCTGAGATTCTGTCTTTTTCACCAACTCTCAGGTGATGCTGATGCCCCTGGTTTATGGACCACGTTTACAATAGCAAAGGTGTAGAGGAAAGGAATATGACTCAAATTGGTACAACTTCAATCTTTTATATCAGACTCTGAGTTTACTGGGGGGTTATAACCTCTTCTTGCATGCATATTCCCAGCCAGATGAACTATAATCTCTGCCATTTTCATAAAAAGAACAGAAAAGTAAAACAACTTTGATGTCTTTCCCATTATTAGAAAAACATCAGAAGAGAAAATTCAAAAGTATCTTCCTATAAAAAGGACAACACTTGATAGTAACTATATTAGTTTGCAGGGGCTTCCATAACAAAGTGTCACAGATGGGGTGGCCTGAACACTGGAAATTTATTATCTTATAGTTCTAGAGGCTAGAAGTCCAAAACTGAGGTGTTGCCAGACTATTCGTTCTGAGGGTTATGAGGGCAGAATTTTCCAGGCCTCTCTCCAAGGCTTATAGATGGCTGTCTTCTTTCTGTGTCTCCTCACATGACTGCCTTCTACCTATGTCTTTGTACATATATGTGTTTCAAATTTCCCCTTTCATTAAGGATACCAGTAATATTGGATTAGGGTCCATCCTAACGACCTCACCTTAATTTGACCAGCTTTGTAAAGGCCCTATCACCAAACAAGGCTACATTTTAAAGTACTGGGGAATAAATAGGATGTTAATATGTGAAATTTGGGGTGGACATCATTCAACCCATAACAGTAATTTTCCTTTAATAGTTTCTTTCTGCCCAAATCTTCCACCTTAAAATGGAACAATTATACTGTTGAAACAATGACATTTAGTAGGCATAGACAGAAGTAGAGGCATCACTCCACCCACCAGCTGATAATTTCAAAGATGTATATTATTTGGAGTAAATGTTGAAAGAACCTTCCATTTAATGGCTGGAAAGACAGGCAAATTAAGTGTATGAAAGTATAAACATCAAGCCTCTATGACTCACTTAGATCTGTGACTTTTCACTCATTACTAAAGGTCAGATTATTTATACAATGGGGTAAGATATTTTCTCATAAATTAGTTGACTATTACATTATCTCGGTGGTAGACTGGAGTATTGTCCCTAGTCATAGTAGTCAGGGTCTTGCCAGGACAAAGAAACCACTCCAGTCATTTGAACAGGGAATTTTTAATATAAACAATTAAAACTAGGAAAAGGTGGTTAACTAAAAGAAAAGATAAAAAAGGACTCTAAGGGGCACACAAGTAGCAAATGCAGGAGGCATGTACTACATTTAAGGGAGAGGGAGAATGAACAAGATAGGAACAAGCTACTTAGAAGAGTTCCTTCCCTCGAGGCTGAGATTCAAATGCTTTGGAGAGGGTGCGGCTTCCTGACCACACCACAGGAACAGGCAGCCTGCTGGTGGTGAAGAAGCCTGCCCAGGATCAGGAGCTGGTGTACAGAGCGACTTGCTGGAGGCTGAAGGCTGCACCTGACCTCTGGGCCTCTGATGTGGCGGCCAAACACTGATCCTCTGTCTGCTACACCAAAGAAAAACAGCTCAGAGGAACCAGGATACTTTTGCTATAGAAAACACAGGACATCAGTGAAATTTAAATTTCAGATAAACAATGAATAACATTTTAGCATAGGTATATTCCCTGCAATATTTGGTACATCTTCATAGCACAAAAAACAAATTGTTCGTTATTTATCTGAAATTCAAATTTGCCGAGCATCCCTTATATTGTTTGCTAAATCTGGCCACTTGAACCAGGAAGGAAAAACCTTTGCTCCTGCTGTGACTTTGCAGTATCTCTCCAGCGCCCTCTATTGACCAAGCTTAACACTGAGCCCACTGGACTAACGTTTACAGGGTTCAGCTCCAGTATCACAAAGTCAGTCAATAAAAATGCAGATTTGGAACAGTGTCAATACATTGATAATAGGCATATCAATAATCCCCTTCCCCTAAGTTTTCTGTTAAAGGGATAGAACATCCTTGACTGTTACAATGTGATTTGCAGGTTCACCTCACCATTGAATAATCACATCTCACCTCACTAATGTTGAGTTTGATCATATGATGTGTATTGGTCAATGGAACATGAGCAGATGTAACATATGCATCATCAGAGCAAAAGCTTTAAGAAGTCTTGTGAGTTTCCTCAAGTCTTGATTCTTCCCCTCTGCCAGAAAAATGGTACATCCCATATAGTGACTGCTTCTTCAGCTTGGATCCCCAAATGTGGAAATGCTTAGGGCAGAGTTACAGCATCTCACCCACAACTGCTGACAAGCAATGTGAGGGAAAAGATATGTTTGTTCCTAAAAGCAACTGAAGTGTTTCTTTCTTTTTTCAACTGCAACAAGGCTGACTTATATACTTCAAAATATAAAGCAGTGGTTATACTGCTTAGCATACTGTTTAGCTTTGGATAAAATAAGCAACATGGCATACAACATGTATTTTGAAAGTAGATTTGCTTTCCAAGTAAAGTTTTATTATATAATAATCAATGTCATAATAAAACAACCTAAAAAGAGCAGATAACCACTGAAGGACATTAGCAGGAAAGGAGCGTTGCCAGACGCTGCCGAAGGAAGATTACCCTCATGCAGTGTTCAGCAAACTTTTTCTGTGAATGGTCAAATAGCAAATATTTTAGGCTTTGGAGGACAAACGGTATCTCTTACAATTACTAAACGCTGCTGTGGCTGTGTGAAAAGAGCCATAGACAACACGGATATGAGTAAGTGTGGTTGTGTTGCAATAACATTTTATTTTCAAAAGTAGGAGATGGGCAGGATTGGACCTAGGGTCATACTCTGCTGACCACTGCTCTGGTGAACTCTTCCACTCTTACCCCTTGACAAGCAATCCTCTACATGAAAGCCAAAGGAATCTATTTAAAATACAAAACAGATCACGTCTTTACCCTGATTAGTAACATCCAGTGTCTTTCCAACATACTTAGGGTAAAATGTACACTCATCTGAGAGCTCTAAGACTTTGTACCATGACCTCTACTTTTGCTGCCCCTTGACTAATTTTCTTAAGCCATCGTGGATGTCGCTCTGCAATAAATGGCTTAGACACCATTTCTGATCCTTGTCGTCTCTTGTTCTCGGCACCATTGGGGACATCAGCTCTTGCTGGGCCCTGACTGAATTCACACAGGTACACCTTAATAGCAACTTCCTTTATCCTTCCCCCCAATGTGCCTCACACCTCCTGCCCCAGTGCATCTCTACTGATTTTGAAGTGTGGAAAAACAAGACTTCCTCTTGGTCTAAAGCATGTACATCCCAGAAGTTCAGGGGATTAACACCCTCTGGTGCAAACTCCCTTGATCAATTGGCAAAGGTGGTTGATGGATAATTTTCCTCCCTTTTTCTCCTTGAGTTCCAGTTTTTCACATGATTTATAGAGGATGGTTCTTTAAGGTCAAGCAAACAGTCACTCTTAGCAGTCAGCTTGATTCCACATCCTCATATTGGCTTGCCCGCTTACTACACTCCACTCCCCTCGTGCCTTACTTCTGCTCCCTGGTTTTTCACTTTCTAATAGATGTGTGCACATAGCCTTTGGCCCAGAGCCTGATATTTGGAAACAAAAACTGAGGTACTCCATCTCACACTCATGGTTTTCTAGCCATCACTGCCCTGTTGTTTGTAATTGGAATGTTCAAGCTTGTCCCTATCCTAAGGTACTTGCCCTTGCTGTTTCTTCTCCTCCTGGGTCTTTCCTTGAATGGTTATCTCATGTCATTCAGACTTCAATTCAGCTCAAATATCACAGCCTCAGAAAAGCTTCCCCTGGCTTCTAAGTCTAAACAACTACTCTACCACTCTGTACTACTTGATTCAGCCAAATTATGTTCATACCATTTATAACTCTATGAATAATTCTAATTGCTGTGTTTGATTGCTTTGTTTATTATTTTTCTTTCCCCACTGCTTCTAGTCAATTCCCAGTATGTTGTAAGCTCCGTAAGAATGGAGCCTTTTTCCTCCGTGCTTACCGATGCATCCCTGCACCTAGAACAGTATCTGACACCTAAGAGGAACACAGTACATATTGTTTAGTGAATAAAGATAAATACAAGCTAGGGAGAAGGGCTGTGATTTGAAATCCTACTTCAGTAGAAAATGTGACACTCATAGTCAAAGAAGAACATAAAATAGAAAAGGAAGCTTATCACTGGAAAGCAGATCCACTGTCTCTGAGATGGGTAGAGCTAGACCTACACTGAGTCAGCCAAAATGCCCAGAGAACATGTGGAACCCTAAATGACACAAAAAGTTTAACAATGGCTTTAGGAATTTGAGTCGCCAATTGCATTATCTAGTTTGTAATCTCCACAAGAGAAGGCTACACAACAACTGTGTTAACTCTTTCACACTGGAGTGAATACATGAATACAGGAGGCAGAAGCAGCAGCTTGAAATGTCGTGTATGAAAGTTTTCTGAGTGATCAGTGCATCTTGAGTCACACCTGGGAATATTAGATAAATGGTTGTGAAACAAACCCAAGCATTTGATCACTCTCAGGGAATCACTGTAAGAACTTAGTATATTGCAAAATGCATTTCCCTCTTATGCTGATGAGAGCTGAGCTATAGGGATGTGCTTGTTATGGCTTTGAGAAATGAAGTTTCAGAAAAATAAGGATAATTAATTGCAACTCAGAATAAGGAAACTTTCCCCCAAATCTGCTGCAGGGCCCCATACTTTATCCAAGGCTTAGGTAGTACAGAGTGAGATACAGCACAGATTACCTACAACTTCCTAAATTTAACAAAATAAAAATCCAGCAAATATCAAAATCTTGAAATACTGTCTCATTTTAAAATGGTTTATATTCTAACATTGGAGAAATGTCACAGGCAGCCTGTCCCATTTTCAACGAGATTATTCTTTTATTTCGCTTGCTTTCTTATGTCTATCACATAATATTATCCCTTTTTGACTTTCTATATATTTATTTTAAATTGTTCATTTAGGACAAATGGTTTTGAAAATGGATAAAAATAATTTATGTATTACATCATTATCTTTATCACATAATTGACTTCAAGTCTGATATTGTGTCTGGTATGCAGTAGTCACTCAGTAAATGTTTCTAATGTCAGGAATTCCTTATCCAGCCTTGGATTTGATGTATCACTGCTACCAAGTGACATTTGGGGGATTGGCATGGTAATACCCTCCCATAATAGCATCTTTATGTAGCAGGATACTATTGAACTCCTTTCTGAAGATACACAAATGATTTCCTACAGCAAAGAACAAAGATATGACTATTATGCATATGAATCATTCATATGGCCTTTAAAAAACTCAACCAACTCTATTGAGAGCTGGGGGGCAATGTTATCTGAACATAAAGCTCTTGAATGAAACTTGGCTGAACTGTAATGACCCAGCAGAGGATGTGCTAAAAGCAAGAGCCTAAGTTGGTGTCACACCAGAACTGAAAAAAGTCCTAGAAAATGCATGCATCTCTCCTGGGTGTCACACCTCCTCTAAGAAACTCAAATTAACCCTTGAAGCAGAGCCTTCAGTTTAGTCACTGTCTTGAGCATCACACCCCACTCCTAATTTAAATACTAGTTAAAACTAGCCCCCAACTAGTAAAATACCCTTTCTAATTAAAACGCTGTGTCACTGTGGAGATCTAGTGGGTTATCCTCGTCACTGAGATCAGTAGAGAAGTTTAATCAAATCCAAAATAATGAATCAACTTTCTTATGCCCTTTGTAATCTCACTGTAACACACTGCAATTCAAGGCCATTACAATACATTTACCTTTAATGAATAATAAATGGTACATTGGTATTGACTGAACAAGCGATTAACTAACTATTCCATCAGTAGAGGAGCACAGAAATATTTTTAATTATTAATAAACTACAAGCTTTGCTTGTCAGGTACAATCATCTTTTGGTAAGAATGACTTATTTTCCTTTTTATTATCAGAGACAAGTGGAACCAACTGTCATTTCAAACCACCTCTGGTCATTCTCCAGCAGAGAACTGACAACTTCCAGCCTCACTTCTTATCAGATGTAAAGGGCAATAGATTTGCAAAAGAAAAAAAAGGATGAAAAAAGTGCTCATTTCATGTAAAAAGCGAAGAAAGAAGGCTGGAAGTAAAATTATGTTCTCAAACTTCCCTATGCTGATTTAAAAGGATAAATGTATTAAAGGTACTTGTGAAATATTACAGGACAAATACATAAAATGGCTAACACTGTAGAGAAGAGACATACTGTGCATAGAAGAGTTTACCCTTGTCAAAAGAGAGAGGATACATACATACACACACAGAGACACACACACATATACACATATAAAGAGAGAGAGAAAAAAATTGAAACTATATATGGAATAGAGTGGCAAGCTTTGAAATGAACGTAAGAAGAGAGAAAATATGAAAATAAAACATTTGAGAATTATGATAAAAGTAACTCAACCAGACATGCTTCAAGATGGCGGAGGAGTAAGACCTGGAGATACCTTCCTCCCCACAAATACATCAGAAATACATCTACGTGTGGAACAACTCCTACAGAACACCTACTGAACGCTGGCAGAAGACCTCAGACTTCCCAAAAGGCAAGAAACTCCCCACATACCTGGGTAGGGCAAAAGAAAAAAGAAATAACAGAGACGAAAGAATAGGGACGGGACCTGCACCGATGGGAGGGAGCTTTGAAGGAGGAAAAGTTTCCACACACTAGGAAGCCCCTTCACTGGCGGAGATGGGGTGTGGTGCGGGGGAAGCTTTGGAGCCACGGAGGAGAGCACAGCAACAGCGGTGCAGAGGGCAAAGCAGAGAGATCCCTGCACAGAGGATTGGTGCCAACCAGCACTCAGTAGCCCGAGAGGCTTGTCTGCTCACCCGCCGGGGCAGGCAGGGCTGGGAGCTGAGGCTCAGGCTTCTGTCAGATCCCAGGGAGAGGACTGGGGTTGGCAGGCAGAGCCTGAAGGGGGCTAGTTCATCACAGCTAGCCAGGAGGGAGTCCGGGAAAAAGCCTGGAACAGGCTTAGAGGCAAGAGACCATTGTTTTGGGGTGCAGGAGGAGAGGGGATTCAGAGTACCACCTAAACAAGCTCCAGAGACAGGTGTGAGCCAGGGATATCAGCGTGGACACTAGAGATGGGTATGAGATGCTAAGGCTACTGCTGCAGCTACCAGGAAGCCTGTGTGCAAGCACAGGTCACTATCCACACCTCCCCTTCCAGGATCCTGTGCAGCCCTCCACTGCCAGGGTCCTGTGACGCAGGGACAACTTCCCTGGGAGAACACACGGAGTGCCTCAGGCTGGTGCAACATCACGCTGGTCTCTGCCACGCAGGCCCGTCCTGCATTCGGTACCCCTCCCATCCCCTGGCCTGAGTGAGCCAGAGGTCCTTAATCAGCTGCTCCTTTAACCCCGTCCTGTCTGGACGGGGAACAGATGTCATCAGGAGACCTACAGGCAGAGGCGGGACAAAATCCAAAGCCGAACCCCAGGAGCTGTGCGAACAAAGAAGAGAAAGGAAAAAGAATGGAGGACAGTCTCAGAGACTTCTGGGACAACAGTAAATGCACCAACATTCGAATTATAGATGTCCCAGAAGAAGAAGAGGAAAAGAAAGGGATTGAGAAAATATTTGAAGGGATTAAAGCTGAAAACCTACCTACTATGGGAAAGGAAATAGTCAATCAAGTCAAGGAAGGTCAAAGAGTCACATACAGGATAAAGCCAAGGAGAAACAGGCCAAGATGCATATTAATCAAACTATCAAAAATTAAATACAAAGAAAAAATATTAAAAGCAGCAAGGGAAAAACAACAAATAATATACAAGGGAATCCCACAACTTGATGTTCGCTGCATCTGTGGGACACCTGAATAGACAATGAATTATCCAAAAATTGAAACGGTGGATTTTGAGAGCAACTGTACACTTGGGGTTTGCTTTCAGCATCGAATTTGTTTCTGGTTTTATGTTTATCTTAGTTTAGTATTTAGAGTTTATTGTCATTGCTAGATTTGTTTATTGATTTGGTTGCTCTCTTACCTTTTTTTTGAATATATAGATATATATAATTTTTTCCTTTTTCTCTTTTTGTGAGTGTGTATGTGTGTGCATCTTTGTGTGATTTTGTCTGTATAGCTTTGCTTTTACCATTTGTCCTAGGGTTCTGTCTATCCTTTTTTTTTTTGGATAGTGTTTAGTGCTTGCTATCACTTGTGGATTTGTTTTTGGTTTGGTTGCTCTCTTGTTTCTTTCTCGTCCTTTTTTTTTCTTTTTTTTATTACTATTTACTTTTTTATTTTTAATAGTTTTTTATTCTTTATTTTAATAACTTTTCTTTCTTTCCTTCCTTCCTCCTCCCTTCCTTCCTCCCTACCTTTCTCCTTTCTTTTTTTTTTTTTTTTTTTTT